>NC_134483.1:529256179-529556179 GCF_040206685.1 Ascaphus truei
AGGAGCAGCTAGGGGAAGGAGGTAGGGTGCAGGAGTCAGTGACTCTCTGCACTAGGTCAGCAGCCCCCAAGGCCCCAGCTAGCCCTGAGTCACCCAGTAGAGTGAGTTGTGTCAGGGACAGCCCTCAGGTTAGGGACCCTGTCACTTACTTTCTAGAGCCAGTTAGGGACACAGCAGGAGCTGCGTGTCCGACCAGAGGTTTGGGCTCAGACCTCCGCTGTCGTTGCAGTAGCCATCCGGGGGGATCGCCCCGGAGGGTAGCTCCTGCATTCAGCCAACATTAGCCTTCGGATCCTTTGTGAAGTTGCTTGGCAGGTCCAGGCACCGGAGTGTCCGGCAGGTAATCCACAAGTGCACCAACGAGCTCACTCATATTCACATGGGACATAGTGGCTGCGCAGTCACACATACACTTCTCACTTGAAGGGTGGGGTAATACTGTGTGGGTCTACTGGACACTGGGTTGGATCATCCGGTGGGGTTTGGTGGTGAAGGTAGCGTCCTGCGCGATGCGGGTATTAGTGTCTCCTCTAGGGAGGGATACCTGTTGATATACGTGCATGTTGATGTTATATGCCAAGTACGTTCTATGCTCACTAGTAAAGTCATTGATTGTTTACATAAGTTGTGCTGGTTATTTATATTAGAAAGGAACAATTTCTGCTCTGCTAGCAACCATCGCAGGTGGAGGCGCTGCACCGAGTACAGGGTTACTCATAATATAATTGCCCTAAGTTCCCTGTGGCGGAGGCTTAGGCCTTCCTGTGAGCCAAGCAGGTAAAGCACCACACCTGGTAACACTAAGTTCCCCGCACCCACACTATATCTGTGATTGGGTGGGGTGGAATACCCGTTACACTACAATTATATTTCTAAGAGATTTTTTCTTCTCACGAAGGTGCCCCTTGCCCCTAGATTGGGTTCTTCTCTCAGTTACTAAGTACATTCACTTCATTGGGTTACAGTACCAAACACCTCTCAAGCCAGTTTCCATAACTTGAAAATTAATTAATTAAGTGAAGCTTACTTCTATATATTTCTGTCCACCAAACTGTATTTGTTCTGTTAAAAATTGTTCTGAGTTGACTATTAAAGTTTTTTGATTCAAAATGTTACTTGTTACTGTTAATCCTTTCTACTTTACATTTTTCTGTTAAGATTTTGATTTAGTACATTGGGCCTTGGAGTGCTTTTCTTTAGATTACAATGGAAAGTTATTTCCATTAATGTCAAAGGCTTAAATTAGCCACAAAGGAGAACATTTATCATCAGAACAAAAAAAATCTTCTTACAAGAAACCTATCTGAAGATACCCAATCAACATCGTTTGGTTGAAACGCAATTCTCATTTATTCTCCTGACCGGGGGTCCAGAAAAGAAAAATGGGCTGGGCATATGAATAAAAATACATGTACCATGCAAAATTGTTCAAACTAGAAAAGACGCACAAGGTACAGTAGATACCTAATTGTGAGAAGCATTCTCTACAATAAACCCTGCCACCTGAATTCGATTTATGCCCCTAACACTGATCTAACAATCCTTCCTATCGTATCTCTCCAACACATTGTTGAGGATTCCCCAAGACCCAATAAATAATGGGGGGGGGAGGGCGAAGGGTTAATACCATTATGGATCCCTACCTTAATAAATCTTATCAAGGTCACAAACCACAGCCCAAATCTAAAGTTTTCTCTTTAAAAAGATTTATTGAAACACTGAATTGAATAGACACATGGCGCCTTCAACATCCTTCTGAAAGAGATTACACTTTCTTTTCAGCATCACATGTGGCCTACACCAGAATTGCCTATATTTTTGCTTCTCTAACATTAGGTCACAGATACCTTCTTCAATAGGGTCCATTGTATGGTCAGATCATGCACCAATTTCAGAACATATTTCTGTGACGATCGAGGGTGGCCAGGCCAGTAATAAAGGGGTCACACCCGGCTGGAAGCCCTTAAATCGTGTTGGGACAGAAGGGGTTAATGTGTAAACTGTGTGTAATAACTTGCATTCCCCTTCACCATCCGTATTTGTCCCAGATTGCAGCTGAATTTCCCAGCTGCAATGCGTTTTAAACGGTGTGTCCCCTAAATCATCTTGGGAGAGAAAGGGTTAACTGTATTGGGTGTATAATCCTGTGTTCCCTGCCCTAAAACGCGATTCCTTCACTGGAAAATGTATCTTGGGTTCGCAATAAGCTAGCAGCCTAATTTTTGGAGGTAAGCCAGTACACATATCGGAAAGGCTGCACGTATATTTATAACATATTTCTCCCTATAGAAGGTATAGTTTAGAACCTGTAATACTTTTTGCTATATGTTATAATGAAAGGCCGAATTGACCATATGAGGCTTTTGATGTGTTAAGTGTATGCAAGGGGGGATAATTAGTGGCTTTGTGCAAGCCGGGATAGTAAAGATGTGATAACCATTTGACTTGTCAGAAGTCACACCTTTAGACACAGCCCTATGGTCTAAATGTCACCCCACCCAGACTCACAGTCTCCAGTTATTCTGGGCCTTTTTTACTAAGCAGTGCTACCAAGCTGCTCACTGAGCATGCTCAAAGTTACCTGGGCTGGCCTTATGACCATTTCCCATGTTATCTGGCAGGTTTTGATAGGAGGAAGATATTCTCCCACCAATGGAATTGAGCGAAGGTTAGGTATAGGGACCCCTGCCTATAAGGATGCCTGTAACCCTCATTCCTGTGTTGTTGTTGAATCCTGTGAAGATCTAATCCTGAGGAACGAACTGCTACCAGTGTGACCTGGTATTTCGTTCATGATGTCCTGAATTCAAGGGTGAACTGCTATCCCTGCGTCGGGATATTTCGCCCTGTACCATCTTGTAAGTGTTTTTATCCCATGTTATTCGTTTTACTGTGTTTGTTATTCTGAAAAGAAATGAATTTACAGGTTTATTGTATCGCTGTCTTGCGCCAATCAGTTCCCAGTGATTTTGTGTCGATAAGTTCTGTTCCACCGTGACAATTTCAGATTCAATTACTAAGCAAAGCTATGATAGACTCTGGAGGCTGAATAACTCGTTGATAGATGCCTCTGTAGGGGATAGATGATCTCAATCTATCAATTGGTACTTGTCTCCCAATGAAAACGAGGAGGTATCTTTTCCGATTGCGTGGGAAGCCAGTAAAACAGTCCTCAGATGTGCTTTAATCTCTGAAGCGGTGGCAAAAAAAAAGAGATATACAAAGATACTTGATATCCTGGAGAGGGACTTGGCTACACTAGAAAGTTCACATAAAACTACAAACCCGACCTCCATATATTAGAAAATTCTTAACACCCGGGAACTAATAACAACTATCCAAATGAATGGGGTAGGTTTTCAAATGAAAATCCCAGCAGACGTTCTATGAATGGGGAAATAGGGCAAGAAGGATTCAGCAGAGAAAGTCTGAACAATAACTTGATCCATGGTTCTAAAGAGATGGCAAAGGTCTTCACAGATTTCCATAAAAAAAGCTGTCCATGCCCAAACACATAAACTCTAAGGACCCAATAGTCTCATATTTGGAAACTTGCAACCTTACACAGATAGGGGGAAAGCAAAAAAAAAAAAACATCTAGATAAACAGACTGAATTAGGTGAAGTATCACAGGCCATAAAACAAGTCATGAAAAATAAAACACCGGGCCCTAATGGGAACACTGCAAACTTTTATAAAATGTTTAGCAAGTTGATTGCTCCACAACTATGCAAACGACGGTACATCATTTCTTATTTCAAGGTCAATCATTGAAGCAAGCAAATCCTCCAAGCATTAATTTCAGTAATTCCCAAATCCGAAAAGGATCAATTTAGATGTAAACATTTTTGCAAAAATATTAGCAAAACAGCTAGATTAGATTCTCCCGGGCTGAAACAGGCAGATCAGGTGGGATTATCTGCCAAAAACCAACTTTTAATAATACACGTACAGTAGATCTACTGTTGTTAGACAGGCTAAAAAACAAAATGGCAAAATAATTTTTTTCCCTCAATGCCAACAATGTATAAGGATCTACCAAAATGGCCACCAAGGCAGGACGTCTTCGTCAACCAATATGGTCACTGAGGCAGAAAGTCAGCCTCTTCCTGAGATTACTGCTTCCACACGAGTTGTCCCTTTCTAAGGCTCCCATTCCCTTCTCCCCCTTGCCTTTGCACGGTTCTGGTTACCCTGCTGAAAGCCTTGTCCTGCATTGTTTTGTTTGCCTTGTTCCTTGCCTGTTGCCGGACTACCTCACCTTGACCATTCTGCCCCTCTCCAGCCCTGACTACAACTATTCTGCCTTCTCCTGCTCTGACCCCAGAGCCCATGATTCTACTGCCTCCGGATTAGGATCCCAGGTATGGGTCAGTCTCTACTCTCCACCTCTGCTTAGTGGGTCTGTCTCCCAGATAGTACATAGCAACATACGCGACTGTAACACAAATCATTTGATAGAGTTAGTTGGCCTATTATTTAGGAGACACTGGAAAAAGAGGATTTGGTCCAAATTTCATCCAATGGATAATGACACTATATACTTCCCCAGTAGCAGAAGTTAGAGTTAATGGATCTCAATCCAAATTATTTCAACCAGGCAAAGGGACAAGACAGGGATGCCCGAAATCCCCATTACTATTTGCTTTAATTATTAGATTGTAAGCTCTTCGGTGCAGGGATTCCTCTTCCTAAATGTTAATTTTTAAGTCTGAAGCACTTATTCACATGATCTGTTATTTGTATTATTTGTTATTTATATGATTGTCATGTGTATTACTGCTTTGAAGCAGTGTGTACATTAATGGCGCTATATAAATAATCATATATGGGTGTGTAGCACTCCAAAAAATTGCAAATAAATGCAAATAAATGCGATACTTGCGCAATGCCAGAGCTCCTTGTTCAGGGATGGCTATCTGCAGCAATCCATGTATACAGCAACAAGAAAGATGATCCAGGGCTCCACGGGTTTCTTTAGGAAAAAATTTATTCAAGATACACAACGTTTCAGCCTCATTTAGGCCTTTGACAAAGGCCTAAGTGAGGCCGAAACATTGTGTATCTTGAATAAATTCTTTCCTAAAGAAACCCATGGATCCCTGGATCATCTTTCTTGTTGCTATATAAATTAAGACATACATAGAGTACCATCCTGACTCTTGCGTTCTGCTCGAGGATGTCTTCTCTATTCATATTGTACCTAAAGCCCTGTCCCACCTTAAACCTTTCTCACTGACTGCCCCACACCCCGGAATGCCCTTCCCCTCAATATCTGAGTAGCACCATCTCTATCCACCTGTAAGACCCACCTTAGACACACTTGATTAACGAAGCATATGAGTAGCTCTGTGGCTGATACTTTACACTTCATACATAAACATTGGCCCCCTGCAGACACACTTACCAGAATGCCTTTCTACTGTCTCTGTACATTCTTCCTACCTACCAATTCGATTGTAAGCTCTGCGGAGCAGGGACTCCTTTTCCTAAATGTTACTTTTATGTCTGAAGCACTTATTCCCATTATGTGTGTTTGTATTAATTGTTTTATATTTGATTGTCATGTGTATTACTGTTGTGAAGCGCTATGTACATTAATGGTGCTATATAAATAAAGAAATATAAATATATACAAATCCCTTGAACCATGTTAGATAAATTACAAAGATTGATACTTGAATTTATATGGGATAAGTTAAAAGTCAGAATGAATAGAAAGATTCTATTTCTTCCCGAAGAGCAGGGAGGAATTGGCATAGCAGACATTGAAATACTATCATGGAACACACCTCAAAGCAGTTTGGCACTGGTTTAACAACACAGACGACAAGAGGTGAATTCATGTAGAGCAGTCAAAAGGCAATCAATGTACAGTATTTGTCACAATTGATAGGACTTACAGAATAAGGAAAACCAAAAATCAATACCCTACTACCTACTGCAGAATTTACATTACACATTATGAATAAATTGGTGCGATTATTTGACTTAACCACTTTTCCTTCCCCATTAGGGGATGCAAAACGATCGTCGGTGGGCGTGTATCCGTGACGTCATCCTGCTTGTCTGAGTAACGGGAGCGGACAGCTCAATATAGGAACAGCTGCTCTTCCGTTTCACTACTGTTACCATCAAGTAGCTACCACTACAGCTTTTAGAGGCTGCTCGTGTATACATCGAGGCACCTTCCCTATGCAGCATATAAGTTTCTGTGGTGTTCCGTAATAGAGTAGAGGCCAGTGTGGCTTAACCCCTTAATTACCTTTGCGGTTATTATCCGATAAGGTGTTTAAGGGGTTAATTGATATCTGAATGTAATTGCAATGTATTGGCTTTGTTTTGGCTATGTATTTTGTGGGCAAGACAAGGCTGTTGCTGGCGACGGAGACTTCTTATTGATGAGGTCAGTAGTACTTTATTTATTTGAATATGCTTGTTAATGTTTTTAATAATGGGCAAATAATCTATTATCCCTATCTGGATAATAGTTATTTTGCACATTATTGTACTGTAGGTGTTGGGAGGGGGGGGGGGTGTATGTATTGAATGTATAGGCCAGGTTTATTTGTTTTACATTCAGGGTTTGTTCCGTGGTTCTGCGTGGGACCTCTGGAGACCACCTGCGTGTCTCCTCGGGTATCTCACGGGTATCAGGCTGGTGGTTCCATGGGTGAAACATGTGGGGATGAAGCGGTGGCCTAACATCTGTGGGGGCACCGCGGACCCGTAGTCTGCGGGGATGAAGCGGTGGCCTCACATCTGTGGGGGCATCGTCGACCCATATGTGCTGGGATGAAGCGGTGGTCCCACATTGTGGGTGCACCACGGACCCGTAGTGAGCACTCGTGAGTTCCCCAGACCCCTGTGGGAACCACCCGAGGCCCGCAGACACCTGTGGGTCTGACCCGGGGCTTCCAGACATCCTTGGGCCTACCATGGGGACCCAATTGTGGCCCACGGTGACCCAAGGAGACCACCTGGGGGCCATGGCGCTTGGCGGGACCCACCAACAGGCCTCCAGAACCTGTTTGAAATGAGCTGCTGGTACCCTGTATGTCTGTCAGGTGCCCCGCCAGCTCACCGAGGACTCGCGTGGGGCTGTGTTATGAACCCTGTTTGTAAAAGGATAAATCTTGTATTTATGGGGGAGCACAGGGGGTGGGTAATGTATTTAATAAATATAATGATGTTTATTGTGTGTCACTGTATTGTTTTTATTGTGGGTACTGGGGGTGGGTGGGGGGGGGTTCCCCAACGGTATGTGGGTAGGCCTCCCTTGTGGGTAGTGGGTGAGGGTGGTTAGGCCTCACAGGGTGGGGGGTTAGTGTGGGAGGGTATGTAGGCATCCCGAGTGGTGGGTGAGGGTGGGTTAACCCCTTAATGACTGTAGCGGTTAATAACCGCTATGGTGATTTAGGGGTTAGGGGACATTACATTGGATGCTTTCATTTTTGTGTCTGTTTTGCAGCAGCGGAGGGGCCATGGGCAGGATGAAGAGGAGGATGGCCTTCATCGTGGCAGCCGGAAATGGGTGGTGAGTACTATATGTATTTAATGTATTTATTGTTGTTTATGTATTTCAAATACACAGTGGGTGTATGTTGTTTATTGCTATGTTTATTGGGGGAAAATGTCCCCAATAAACATGCTATTCTGCCTTAACCCCTTCATTGCCTTTGCGGCTATCCGCTATGGTAATGAAGCAGCATATATGTATTTTTAATAATATTGTGCGGAAGCAGGGGGTCCCATGAGCTGAACCGCATTGATTTGTGGCTCAGAGACCCCCTGCTCACAGTACACTATTATTTAAAAACATTCATGCTGCTTCGTTACCGTAGCACATAGCCGCAAAGGTAAGGAACGAGTGTTTATTGATATGTGTGTTTTACTCATAGTGTAGATGTGCAGAGGGTCTCCGGAGCTGAACCACTTTGGTTTTAGGTCCGGGGACCCCCTGCTTCCTGAGATACAGGCCCCTTTAGGGGGTGCCGGTATCCCTCTGCTTTGTTTACATTCCGCGGTCATGTGATCGGGACCTTTAAATGCAGGGGGATACCTGCTCCTCATAAAGGGGTCTGTATCTCAGGAAGCAGGGGGTCCCCGGACCTGAAACCAATGCGGTTCAGCTTCGGAGACCCCCTACACATGTACACTACGAGTAAAAGTTGTTTATAAATACTTTATATTTTGCCGATGTTTGCGCCGAGAGAGCGGCTTGTCTCTCTCTAGAAAAAGGTTGGTGTATATAGCGCTAAAAATTAATATTACGACAATAGTGAAATACATATATATATATTCTGGTTTCCACTCCAGGTCTCGTAGCAATTGGAGGACATGTGTAGTATCACGCAAGTAGGATCGGTTCTGGTGAACTAACGGTTGAAGGTGGTGATCTATAAATAGGGATAAATTAGAAGTGAATGATCCTATACCTGAAATGATAGGCCTACCAGTGGGGTTCGTGATGCTCTTATGTATTTTAGGGATGAAATAAAAAATGGGGGTACGCGAAAATTGTGTATTTAAAAACTCTAATTCTTGTTGTGTTATGGCTCCTTCGTCCAAACCTTTGTCTAGCATATTAGTAAGTTCAATTTCAAATTGACTTAGAGGGTTACTGGCAAGGGGGAGGTATGTGGCTGTATCTCCAAGCAGTCTCATAGACTCCTGGAGATAATAATCGATATCCATCACCTCTATACCTCCCCCTTTGTCAGCCGGTTTTATAACTATATCCTTGTTATCTTCCAGTTTTTTCAGAGCTAGTTTTTCATTCATATTCAGATTGTCCTTTTGTATTTTATATGCCCTACTGGACTCCTCTAATTCTCTGGTTACTAACTCTACAAATGAGTTCACCAGGTGGCCCTGTGCAAATTTAGGATAAAATGTTGATTTAACTTTAAAATTCGTACACACTTTCTTTGACTCAACATTGATAGGTGTCTGCTCAAGCTGATGGGTAACTGCATCTTTTAAAAAATATTTTTTAAGTGCCAATTTGCGTGCAAATTTGTGAACATCAATATGGAGGTTGAAACTGTTAGGGCCACATATTGGCGAAAAAGTGAGGCCCTTCCCTAACACTTTCTTTTCCACTGGATCCTACTTGCGTGATACTACACATGTCCTCCAATTGCTACGAGACCTGGAGACCTGGAGACCTGGAGTGGAAACCAGAATATATATGGGTAACAGCAGATGTGACATCACTATATACCACCATCAATCATGTGAAAGGATGTCAGGCTATTGCATGTAGGTTAGAATCGGATGACACTCACCTTCAGCACTTAAATCATTTTTAGTTAATAGTATTAATTTTATTTTAACTCACAATCACTTTCAATTCAATTCACAGTTCTTTTTGCAGGTCTGTGGAACGGCGATGGGCACGAGGTTTGCCCCGAGCTACGCTAATCTTTTCATGGACAGTTGGGAAGAAGATTATATTTGGAACAACTGTCCACTCGGGGCACATCTCGTGCTCTGGCGCCGTTTCATAGATGACGTTATATTTGCGTGGTCAGGCAGCCAGTTACAGCTTGAATCATTTTTTATATATTTAAATTCGAATGATAGGGATTTGAGATTTACTTTCAACCACCATAAGGAGCATATAGAGTTTTTAGACCTCAAAATTTATATCAGTAACAATAAAATAGAAACAAAAACTTTCTTTAAGTCTGTCCAGGCTAATAATTATCTTAGGGCAGACAGCCAGCACAACCCTAGCTGGATCCGGAATATTCCTAAGGGTCAGCTCACCCGCCTGAAGCGCAACTGTTCCAATCCTGGGGAGTTTGCGCTCCAGGCGAATGAGCTTAAAGATAAATTCCGTGATAGAAGTTACCCAGAACATCTACTTGAGGCTGCATCTCTCCAGGTGGAGAAAATTGAGAGGGCAACTTTGCTGGAATATAAAGATAAAAATACATTAGAACAAAATAATGGCATTTCGTTTATAACCCAGTATAATGAGATGGCGCCAAAAATCCGTCAGATTTTTAACAAACATTGGCCCATGCTCTTATGCGATAACACTCTATCTAAATGTCTCCCGGACAAACCAAAAATCATTTTTACAAAAGCACCGAATATTAAAATGCGTCTAGCTCCTAGTTGTCCATTGGAAAATTAAAAATTAGAAACAGGCAGCAAAAGAAAAGGTTTTTTTAAATGCCCAAAATGCATGGCTTGTTAGTTCAGCAGTAGCACTGATGTCTTTAAATCTAACGTCACAGAGAAAATATATACTATTAAAACATCAATAAACTGTGACTCCTCCTTTGTAATCTACCTATTGCAGTGCCCGTGTGGCCTACAATATGTGGGTAGAACGGGAAGATGTTACAAAAGGAGAGTGTATGAACACTTTACAATATAAAAAGAGGTTTGAACACACACAGTGTTTCCCATCACTTCAATATCCATTATAATAGGAATCCGATGGGTCTTAAGTGTCAAGCCATAGAAACCGTGCAAAATAATTGGAGGGGAGGTAATCAACTAAAACAGATCAGTAGGCGTGAAGCCTACTGGATCTATGAACTAGAAACCCTCTCACCTAATGGTCTCAACATTGATTTTGATCTAGGTGTTTTTCTTCAATGAGTTTTTTAAAAAGTATTTTTAATTATTTTTAATACAACAGTTTTATAAAGATTTTATGTAACTTAAATATTTTTTAATTGAATTGATGATTTTTAATTCATTCATTAAATTAATTATATCTTTTAGACTATGGTTGGGTAATTAAGATAACAAATGTATCAGGAATCATAAAAGCCTTTTGCGTGCAGATTGTTACATCAATGTGTAAATAGATTTTAAGGTTAAAACCATTGAGTATATAACAGTTAAGCAACTAAGGTTTGACTATTATGGTGTATTAGTTTATAATATATAACACTTGTTTAACAATATGTATTTACATATGTTCGTTTTGTCTTATTGGTATTTATGTTGTCTATGTTTGTTAGGCTGCCTTTAACATTGCACATGATTGACAGGTATTGTATCCACCCGTGGATAGCACTAATTGTATTTGAGTGACATTTTTTCAAACCAATGGTGTGGGTCCTGCCTGTATTTAAAGTCATCATGGACTGTTCTCATCACCCCTGAAGAAGTGCGCATGCGCACGAAACGCGTTGGGCCGTTTAGAACCATTTACAGCTATACTGACAGAGGAGCAGACGTTTACAGCAGTACCCAGAGCAGCAGTGGAGTTCTGATCGTCATTTGAGGACAGATCCGGTGAGATTCGGCGGTTTCGAGCGGTGTCCCGCCCCCAGTGACGCACTTCCGGCCGCGAGTGGCAGGCGATTGTCCCGCCCGCTGTGACGTAGTTCCGGCTGCGAGCGGTGGTGATCTCGTGGAGCTGGAAGCAGGACTGCCCATACCGGAAGAATCTGAGGAGATACCTGCGGGCGTTTACACGTGGCACATGTCCACCATCATCCACAGCTGAACCATCTCTACTCCCCTATCTGCACATATTCTGAGGACTTGCTGTAAGTAGGATTCCGGTTTTTCACAACCGGATCCTGGATCTGCTCGTCACCAGTTTGCTGAATTTTATTGTGTTCATTTAATTCTATTTGTTATTAGTCAGCCTATATGTTTATTGTTGTATGTGCTTGTCTGTCTATGTGTTATATGTTTTAACCATATTTTGGTACACTATGATCTTGTTCTCTTGTCTTCCCTGCATATCACATCATTGTTCTTGCTGAGGAAACTGCTGTCTACTGGACTGGATTATCATCTATTGGATATCTCCAACCATTCATTGGACTGTAATATATCCCAGTATTTGGACTCTAAGGCGCTGGCTTGTCTCTCTCTGCTGCAAACACCTATCGGCAGAAAAGGCCTATCGCCAGGTTATCGGGAGCCAGGCTGTATCGGCACAGGCTCATCGGCAGTTTTGCTTTCGCAGTGATTCGGCAGGGATTGGCATGGATTCGGCCCTTACTGAATACTGTGAGGGCAAATCGCCAAAAAAAGGCCTATCCGCAACCCTTGCCGAAAATAGTTTATCGGGGCTTACTGCATGAAGCCCATAGTTATCATATTAAGGTATTTCCGCCCATACTGGACACCTAACAAGCTCCTATTGAACCCCCAAAATGACCACAACATATATATAAGCATATGAGTGTCACAGAGGAGTGCTACTGAGCATGGCAATATATATTTTAAAACCAGAGACAGAACATAAAACACAGACAAAGCTCAGTTTTTAGCACATCCAGTGAGACTTGTACAGTGCCAAAATATATACGTATAAATATCTAATAAGTAAAATGGTCTTTTAGTTTGACATTTTTGGCCAAAATTGTTGTAAGCCCCTGAGCCAACGCCAAGGCAGACCACATATCAGGGGTCCCTAACGCTAATATAAATTCTTAATAACCTGTGTAATAACAGGAAGAATGATTTATAGTAAATCTGTCAATATTAGTTGCAAAGTTCTGAGGTTAATAAAAGCTTCAGTCAGACTCAGAACTATGCAACTAATATGATATGTGGTCTGCCTTGGCGTTGGCTCAGGGGCTTACAACAATTTTGGCCAAAAATGTCAAACTAAAAGACCATTTTACTTATTAGATATTTATACGTATATATTTAGGCACTGTACCGTGTATGAGTCTCACTGGATGTGCTAAAAACTGAGCTTTGTCTGTGTTTTATGTTCTGTCTCTGGTTTTAAAATATATATTGCCATGCTCAGTAGCACTCCTCTGTGACACTCATATGCTTATATATATGTTGTGGTCATTTTGGGGGTTCAATAGGAGCTTGTTAGGTGTCCAGTATGTTTTACAATTCTTGTCCAGCTAGTCATGGCTGATTGGAGGGTGACAACCTCCTTCCTAATTTAAGCTCACCCCCTCCCACATTTAAATGGTTATGGGCTCACTCCATAGCATCTTCCACTCAGGGGAACTTGCCTGCTTGCAGTTTGGCTGTGACATCTCTAATACAGAGTGCTTTTCCTGGTAATGTACAGGTTAATAAAAGCTTCAGTCAGACTCAGAACTTTGCAACTAATATTGACAGATTTACTATAAATCATTCTTCCTGTTATTACACAGGTTATTAAGAATTTATATTAGCGTTAGGGACCCCTGATATGTGGTCTGCTTTGGCGTTGGCTCAGGGGCTTACAACAATTTTGGCCAAAAATGTCAAACTAAAAGACCATTTTACTTATTAGATATTTATACGTATATATTTAGGCACTGTACCGTGTATGAGTCTCACTGGATGTGCTAAAAACTGAGCTTTGTCTGTGTTTTATGTTCTGTCTCTGGTTTTAAAAGGTATTTCCGCCCACTCAGCTAATTTGAATCTATGGTGCTCATTAATACTCCATGCTGGGTGGGGGCACTTAACACTGCATATAGTTGTATTACTGTTCCTTCTCAGCGAAGACATTATACTAAATATGTCAATAGCTATATAGTTGGATAATATAACAACTATATACCATCCACTGACTCAGCTAATTGTAATGTTGAGGTATTTACTAATATACTCTGCTGAGTAATGTGTGTATATCATATCATTAAGTAAGTGTTATATGTCACAATTGGTTATGATCTATACCTCTCCCCTTCCATATATAACACCTTGGATCAGAACTTTTGTTTAATGGATGTTTTACTACCACATCTAATTGATTGCTATAGCAGTTTGAATTCGTCACGGTTTAATAGAGCATCAGTCTCAAATCAATATCAGATGAGAAGACTGTACGGTTTATATTTAGTCCCACTATTAAGTGTTTTAATGACTCCTACTGCTCTAATTTGATATTGGTGTATGAATATATTATCATTGATTGGCCCTACATGTAGTTTCACAATATAATATATTAGATCAATATATTATTTATCAATAAAACTAAACTCATCCTGTGAATAACTTTGAGCTTATCATTCACCAATTCAGTACACCCAGCTACATAGTAGCCTACACTGATACCATTCAGGTATTTTAATTGCGTTACTATTACATCTACAACAAGGACTATTTTATTAGCCTAAGTTATGACTTATATGTCATTCCTTCTTTATGTACTGTGAACACCAACAACTTGGCAACAGTGTGGCCAACTTTATCCTTGCTAAATGCGGTACTATTAAAAGACTGCATGACAACCTATTTGAACTAGGATTTTTATGCCTTCATGTGGCGGTGCTGTCATCGCCTAGCATATCTTAGTTGTATGACCAACTAGTTAGTGGTATTCCACAGTGTGGTGTATATGGTGAGTGACTACAAACTTTAACACACCTGTCTGTTCAATATATACACCAATTTATCTGATCTCCCTTCCCTACTATCATCAAACAGGGTCAAGGTGTCAGATATATATCAGTCTCCTTGTCTCACCATTCCAATTATTAAGGTCTGGGAGTATATTGTTTAATACTCTTTTATTTTTGTTTTGTGACTAGTGTTACAAGTGTTGTTCGTCTGTGTTTTGTGTTTAATCCCTTTATTAATTAGATGACACCATTAAAGGTTACGTTTTATCCTTCACACATTATACATTATTTGAGTGAGTGCTGTCACTATAGGTGTTGTTTTACACTTGCCTAGTGATGTGAGGTGCAGGGGGGGGAGAGAGTGATGTGAGGTTCAGGGGGGAGGGAGAGTGATGTGAGGTGCAGGGGGGGGAGAGAGTGATGTGAGGTGCAGGGGGGGAGAGTGTGATGTGAGGTGCGGGGGGGGGGGGAGAGTGTGATGTGAGGTGCGGGTGGGGGGGAGAGTGTGATGTGAGGTGCAGGAGGGGGGAGAGTGTGATGTGAGGTGAAGGGGGGGAGAGAGTGATGTGAGTTGCAGGGGGGGGGGAGAGAGTGATGTGAGTTGCAGGGGGGAAAAAGTGTCATATTGAGGGGAGGGGGAAAGAGTGTCATATTGAGGGGAGGGGGAAGAGAGTCATATTGAGGGGAGGGGGAAAGAGTGTCATTAAGGGGAGGGGGAGAGCATGTCATATAGAGGGAAGAGAGACATGGGGGGATGCTGACTTGTGGGGGGGGGTGCTGACATGGATTGGGCTGGGGGGATGTGGATGGGGGTATTGTATGTTTGATGTGGAGGGGGTATTGTGTGTTTGATGTGGAGGGGGGTATTGTGTGTTTGATGTGGAGGGGGGTATTGTGTGGGTGAGGGGGAGAGATGGGGGTATGAGAGATAGATGGGGAGTATCATTAAGATTGATAGTGAGGGGTACTGGGGGAGATATGAGGATGAGGAGGATGATGATGAGGATGATGATGAGGATGATGATGATGATGATGATGATGATGATGATGAGGATGATGATGATGATGATGATGATGATGATGATGATAGGTGCTGGAGGAGAGATGATGATGATGGTTTAACCCGTGCGGACAAATTTTTTTTTCCTTGGAGCAGTTCGGCCCTTCTCACTTTACGAGTTGGGCAGGCCTGCTATAGACTGTAGCAAGAGCTTTTCTTCCCCTCCTCCTTTCTTCCTCTACCCATTCTTTCTTATAATTTCACCCATTAGGACCTATTTGTTTAAATCAAAATTTCCTCACAGCACAAATGTATGATCAATTATTAAATGGAACAAATTTACTAGTATAGGACATACAGAATATACAAATGAATCAATAAAAATTAGGAGATAATCGCATTCCGAACATTAAGAGAGCGGTATTCGTTGTCACACAAGATTGTTTCCCATTTCTTGAAATCAAACACTGGGTTAACTCTACCGTGGATCAACATAACATTCGGAGACCTCTCAAACCCGTTGATGTTTTTCTGTCCAAAAAATCTAAAATGAAGGTTGTTATTTCATGGATTTGTTCTGAAATTTATGAGTAATCATTGGGCAAGGTTTGGAATAATGCCCCTACTTTATCTAGATCAGCTAACACTAGAGAAGTCCAATGTAAGGTATTTCTCAGATGGTTTTATACCCCAGCTAGGCTTTGGTTGATTTACCATAACGTGTCCAATATCTTTTGGAGAAACTGGACATGAAAATTCCTTTTTCCATGTGGTGGGTATGCCCCATTATTCAATCATACTGGAAGGAAATTAGAGATTGCATACAGGATATTACGGGAGGCTCAATCTCACTTGAACCCAAAATATTTATTTTAAACCATTTACCCAGGAAATAGGAAGATTCTGGTTGCCCATCTGCTGAATGCAGCCAAACTGAATGTATCCTTTTATTTGAAATCTCAGGGGATTCCATCCATTAAAGCATGGTGGAATAAAATTTGGCAATTGGTGGCTATAGAGAAACGTACAGCTTTAAACAAGAAGAAAGCACGGAGATTCTTTAGTATATGGGAACCTTTTATTAAATAACCTTTTATTAAATACACACGTAGAGATGGCAAAGAACAGAACTGTGCAATATGATAAACACTAAACAAGGGGAACACAAAAATAACTAAGTTAACTAAATGAATTAATGTCTCCCTGCAGCTGGTCCAACCTCTCACCCAGAGAGAAAAGTCAATTTAGTACAGGACAAGACCAAAAAGCGCACAGAAGACAAAAACAGAACATAGTGTACTCTGTATAGTATAAATGAAAAATCCCTGCTACAAATAGCTACACTTACAGGATAATAGTTCAATTCAGGCAGAAATGACAATCCTAGCTGGTTATGTTGTTGGAGGGGGTCCACTCTGCCAGGCTCAGCTAGGCTCCTCTATGAAGATGCATTTGCTGGGCTTGAACAGGAAAGATCCTCCTCACATACAACAGCTGCCACTTAACTGATGGACTTAGCTGGGCGCCCAGAATAGATATTAGCAATGAGATAAGGAAAGAGAAAGGGTGTACTCACGTACAAAACAAATGTGTTGAGCTATAAAACCATAAAAGATATGTCCGCAGAAGGAACACTCCACATGTCAACCAGATCCTGCAATTACAGTATCCTGCGGGACGTTTCCTTGAAACGGTTAAGGATAGTTGCAGTATCCGGTTGGCGTGTCGAGTTTTCCTTCTGCGGACATATACCTTAGAGGAGCCTACAGTAGCAGAGCGTGGCCGAGCGGACCCCTCCAACAACATAACAAGCTAAGATTGTCATTTCTGCCTGAATTGAACTGTTATCCTGTAAGTGTAGATATTTACAGCAGGGATTTTTTCATTTATACAAACAAAGAGATATTAGTCGATTCTTTAAGCTGATGTGGCAGGGTAGTCCTCTGCACCTCCTCGGACTCTATTGCGGAGGTGCAGCTGCCATGTTGGCACTCCCCAAAGGAATAGCGAGAGAGGATATCTCCTGGAGGAACAGGATATACTCTGGACACTGGAGACCGCACGTCAGAACTGTCGGAGACCGCGGAGGAGAAGGTTTTGTCTGGGCACCAGTTAGGCTGCCCAGGACAAGGCCAGAGAACCCCGTAGGCCTGAGTTAGGCCCTGAGCCACCCTAGCTGAGTACTGTAGGGACGGCCCTATATCAGGGATATTCCTGTTAGCTCTTTACCTCCAGAGCTACGGAGCAGGATGAATCGCTAAGAGGATTCCCCAGGATAAGGAGTACTACCGCGTGGCTGCCGGAACTGAGGAGTGAGGGGAATATTGTTGGGAGGCCCCACTACGTGGGATCATGGTTGCAGTTCCTAATATATACGCGGATTCCCTGGCTACACCGCTGTAACCAGGAAGGTACCAACGTGCACCACCAAATACATCAGGGAGGGTAGCGCTGCCCTCACATGCAGTACATTCTGGGTTGCCTTGCTGGACACCTAACGTTGCTGGAGTGCCCAAGGGAACAGGTATTTGGGTATTTGAGAATATCACATTGGACTATACTGTTCCTATTTTTGTTGTTGTATGTGTATCAGGAGGGACCTGTTGGTAAAAGGGTATTGGTTATCACTGCTGTGTGTTGTGGTTATTGCTGTATATGTTACCATGAGGAGCCATCCCGCCTATGCTGGGATCCCCATGGGTGGAGGTGCTGCATCCCGTACGCCCAAGCTCCCCACTAGCGGAGACCAAGACCTTCTGTGAGCCTGCAGGTTAGCACTGTAACGTACATAGCATACAAATCTCCCTTGGGGGGTGGGAGGTCTTACACTGGTATCCCTACAAAATATGTTATTCTTATAAATCATGAAGACTGAGGTACCCATCCTTACCAACAACCTATCTCTACAACAAGAAAAATGATTACTTTAATGTACTTTAATGCTTAATGTAATGTTTTCTATTTTTTCTACTTACTCTGTATAAGTGTATTTAAAAAATAATGCAAATCTTTGTGTAGCACACTTTCACCCCTCCCCCCCCTCCCCCTCAACCTCCCTAAGGGAGATCTGCTCTTCCTGGATAATGCAGAGAGTGAGGTCTCCCAAGGAGGGAAGAATGGGGCTCAAAGCATGTGGGGTGCACTGAGAAAGGAACAAAATGGATAACAGGCAAATCCTGAAGTTCCTTAGACTGAACTGTTGATAATGCAGCAGGAGGCACCCTAAGCAAGTCTTAATGTGAATCATAAGCAGATATAGGAGTCTGGTGGAAGTGTAAAGAATCCCAGTCAGATAAATGCAATGTAGCAAAATGAGAAATCCAACAGCCAGGGGAAACCTCCTATTGCCAAGACTTAATCCATATAAGAAGATAAACAAGTACTCACATACTGTAGAGATGAGGGAATCCTTCTCAGTGAGGAATCTTCACTTGATGGATGCCATCCCTAGGGTGCGTAGCGCTGAAGAGGTAAGCATAGAGAAAAAAGGGCAAAAAAGTCAAAAAACGCTGCACCACTTCAAAGAAAAGCAAAGAGGGTGAAAAATAAACGAATTTATAAAGGGCAAAAAATGGAGAAAATCACACTGACATGTTTTGCCTGATAATGCTTTATCAAATCATCTTCCTGGATAAGCACCTCATGTTACTGGTTGTGGTGGTGCATACCTGTAGGCTCACAGAAGGCTGAGTGCTCCGCAGATGGTATTAGGGAGTATTATCAGGGCACATTCTCAGTTTCAGGTCTCATGGTGCACCGCCTCCATCTTGTAGGGCTCCTGCCAGGGACAGAAGTTCTCCCCACTAGCACTCCTTCATAGACACACTTAGGCCAGTGATAGCATAACTGGTATTTATTGAGGAAGATACAGAACATTCCAATTCCTCCATTTGTAACCCTGCCCAATAACAGGGCAGATCCATGTACTGACAGGCATCACACCAACTGCATGTGATCCAGTCAGTATCATCCCAGGCATGGCACTCCAAACTGCGGTTAGGCTTGCACCTTCATATGATAATATTGTATCCTATCCAGTCTGCAACTCACATGCTAGGCCTCTGTTCAGGAGCTTAACCCCAACACTGCCCGTTCCTATCAGGACTTATAATGTTGGGACCAGGGAAAAGGGTAGAGCCAGGGACACTAGGCTACATTTGCAATACAGCAAAATATGAGAAGTGAATCTCCTGATGGTGCTTCTAAATCCAGGATTGTGCAATGTTGGCCATAATGCCTGGGAGTCCGGGGTATGTTAATTGTATAAGTGTATGAATGTGTGACAGGGTATATGGCTCACCATATGAAGCCTAACATGGACAGAGTAAACATAACCACTTTTAAAAGCGAAACCACATGGAAGCCCTTATATAAAGAAACTCCCAGTGCAATCACTATGTGGATAATCATATCCTGTATCATAGGCTGGAGCCCTGCACATACCCTATAGTCACAGTAGCTATAGAAAAATAGTAAGTCACTCACTTATTAACCCCTTCTGCTCCATGACTGCGTGCATCCATTCCGTTTTGTAGATGAAGTCTGTGTAGAAAGATGGTGGAGCACTGCAAAGAATTAGGGCTGGAGGCAAATCCGTGAAAAGTAAAAATGCTTTATTCCAGATGCATGGTAGCAACAGCTACATTAAAAGGGTCCTCTAACGCGTTTCGCGCTATGATAGCGCTTTATCAAAGAGTAACTCCTGTCTCCCCTGATCCCCCTTATATGCTGTTCACCACGGAGGTGATTTCGCGCCAAAAATCAGTCAAAACTCTGACTGAAGCTGAATCCACGTAAAAAACTACGGTGGCCTCATAGGGTAGAAACACCTCCGTGCTGAAAAAGCAAAGGCGGAAATACAAAAAAACTACATACATAGCCAGATTGATGAACCTGGTGACGACACATAACACAGACATTGCCCAAGAATAAAAAATGAAGTAAATAGACTATAACATACTAAATAAAGAGATGAAAAGTACATGAAGTAAAAAAGCAACACATATGAAGAGATATAAAATAAATATTTAACTCTTATTAGATAACTGGGAACATGAAGAAATATACCCATCAGTAGACCCATCACTCTGATAATAGTGTATCCATTATCACTAAATATAATAATAAACATGAATGTTTAGGTTAAGTCAAAATAAAAAAATAAACTAATCTCAATACAAAAATAATGGCAGTAATAATAAAGTTAAAGAGATACATATGTATAATTATCATCTTAAAACAGAGAATTTGAAAGATACATTTATAAAGATAATAATGCTGTTATCACCCAGCAATACGCTATTAAATTAACTTAGTCCTATCAGAGTCATGGATATCAGAAAAAAACTAAGAATAAAGTATATTAATACAAATATTGATTCAATAGAAAAATATATTGGATTGAAATGTATATAATATTAATTATTTATGTACCTAATAATGAGCATATACATTAATAATAAGAGATTATTATGAAAAAATGGAGGCAAAGTCAGAACATAAAATGGTTTTATAAGAAATGTATCAGTTCCCAATCTTGATTGATCCCATTTGGGTATAGGGAATCCATGGTGAAGATCCAGAACATCTCACGTCTATTGAGCATGTTCAATCTGTCACCACCACGAATGGGTGGAGGAACATGCTCAATAGCCGAAAAAGAGAAGTTCTGGATGCCTCCATGTGCGCAATGGGCAAAATGACGTGACACCGGATGTGTAGTAGTAAGGTTTTTTATAGCTCTGACATGCTTCATTATCCTAATTTTCAGTGGTCTTATGGTGCGTCCAATGTAGTGTTTTGCACACCCACAATTAAGTATGTATACAATAAAGCTGGAATTACAATTAATAAATGTAGATATTTTTATAGTTTTTTTAGGTTTTAACGCATTGATGCATTTCAGTGGTGTGGCATATTGGCAGACCACACAATGGGCACATTTAAAAAAACCTTTAGGTATATTAGAAATGTGATGTGGATGATTGGAGTGAAACAGGCTTGGTGACAGAAAACCTGCCAATGACTTAGCTTTTTTGAAAACAAATTTTGGTCCCTCTTTAACTACATTTTGCAAATCTTTGTCCAATTTTAGGGTATCCCAATGTTTGTAAATGATACGTCTAATGGCGTCTGCCTGTTTACACTGTTGCGTTACAAAAAAAGGGGGCCTATTGTCCATTTTCTTTGTCATCATGGTTCTTTTATCCTTATTTTTATAATTCTTTCCACTAGTAAAAAGATCTGTACGATCTAGAGTTTTTACAACATCAAGGGATTCCAAAATATGGACTTTGTTATATCCTCTCTTGAGGAACCTCTGAACCAGATCCTCAGATTGTGTATTAAAGGATTCCTCAGTAGAGCAAAGCCTTCTTAGTCGCAAAAATTGCCCTTTCAAAATCCCCTTTTTGAGAGGCCTGGAGTGATTACTGCTTGCCATCAAGAACGCATTGCGTGAATTGGGCTTCCTATGGACGTCCGTCTGTATAACCTTATTGACATCTATGTACAACATTATGTCCAAATATGCAATGTGTTGGATATCAAAATCATAGGTGAATTTGAGATTGTATTGGTTAATATTAAGAGTGTTAAAGAAAGCTTTAAACAAAAGAAAATCACCATCCCAAATAAAGAACAGATCGTCGATATAACGCCTGTAAAAGATAATGTGCTCTCTAAAAGGGTTCTGATCACTAAAAATAAAAATAGATTCCCAGAAGCCCATGAACAAATTAGCATAAGATGGTGCAAATGAAGTCCCCATAGCAGTGCCCTTAAGTTGTAAGAAAAATTGTGAATCAAACGTAAAATAATTGTGTGTTAATAAAAATGTGATACATTCAATCAAAAACGTGCAAAGTGTAATTGGTAATTTGGATAGATGAAGATAATGTTGAACAGCAGAAATCCCTTGGTTGTGTTGTATAATGCTATAAAGCGACGTGACGTCCATAGTAGCCCAACTGTAAGAGGTTTTCCATTTGATCTCTTTTAGGTCTATCAAAAGTTGATTAGAGTCCTTCAGTAAGGAAGGCAATGAGTGAACCAGCGGTTGAAGGTAACCATCAATATAGCGTGATACACCATCTCCCAAAGATCCAATACTAGCCACTATGGGCCTACCAGGCGGGCAGGTTAGTGACTTGTGGATCTTTGGGAGATGGTGGAACACCGGGACGATGGGATGTGTACACAACAAGAAATCAAATTCTTTCTTGTTGAGGACACACAGCATCACCCCCGAATCTAACAAATCTTTTAACTCCTTTAGAAATTTCGCCGTAGGGTCACTCCCCAGTTTCCTATATGAACAAGCATCATTCAATTGTCTAAGCGCTTCTAATTGGTAGCTGGACGAGGATTGCACCACCACAGCTCCCCCCTTGTCCGCATTCTTAATGACTATTGAATGGTCATTTTGCAGAATGGTAAGTTCAGTTCTTTCTTCTTTAGTTAAATTATCATGGGGGAAGCTGATGGAAGTGCATCCCTCTGCCAGCTGTTTGAGATCTTGTTCCACCAGTCTCTCAAAAGTGGAGATAAAGGGACCCTTGGATGTATATGGGATACATTTGGATTTTTTCCTAAAATCTGTATGCTGATGGATAAAGAAGTTAGACATAGGTATATCAGTACATTGTTCAATCTCATTTTGTTCAAGTAACAACCCCTCCATATCTTATATCACACTAAGCTCCCTAAAGGAGGAAAGTGAGTGAGGAGGATGAAGTGTCAAGTTCATATCAGGTGGAGATGAAGATGATGTAATCTCTTGGGCCGGTTCTGCATCTGACCTTGATGAGAAGAATTTTTTTAAACACAATTTACGTATAAAGCATTGTAAGTCAATGGTGATGTTAAACAGGTTGATGTTGTTCAATGGTGCAAAGTTCAGACCTTTATTCAAAAGGGTTAGTTGGCTAATGGTCAGAATCTTATCTGATATATTGATGACATTGTCAGTTGCTGTATCTATGAGTATTTTTTCCGTTTTGTTGCTCCTCGCACCCCATTTCTTCCTTGACCGCCTCGTCCTCTTCCAGACCAGTTTTTTGACTCTGATTCTTTTTGTGTTTGATGCCAGTTGACTGATTGTCCGGATGTACTCGGAATGGGATGATCCCTATTGTCCTCCCTGTTACGACTACTCGATCTCCATGTGTCTGTGATCTGATCAAAGGCAACCGATATGTTTCGGCTATCTCCATCTGAGGCCTCAGACTCAAAACTAGAAGCTTCAGAGTATTTGTTTTTCAAGATAGATTTTTTGGGGTTTGTGGTAGATTTCTCTTTATCTTTGGTACCTGAAAATGACCTATCTGATCTACCCCTATTGGTATTTGTCACTGGTCTCCTCTGCCACACGTATACTTGTTTTCTAATATAATCTTGCTTATCACGTTCAAATTTGCCCTGTTTCTTAAGAATAATCTCTTTCTCTATCTGTTCTAAATTTTTGGATAAGATCTGGTCGTTGTTATCAAAATGCTCCATATCCTCAAAAGCTTTCAATTTTGTCTGCAATAGTTCAATCTCCTTAGCCAATGGTGTGATCTATTTGGTTTTTTGTTTGACAGGTTCCTGATGTGTGATTTGTAACCAGGTTTATATTTTTTTATATATTCTGGTTTTCTCATAGACCCTAACTCAAATTTATTAGTACGGAGATCATATTTTTCATTATGGATACAGAAAACTCTAATGAGGATATTATTGAAGAACCAACTGTTAAGACTTTCTCATACAATAGATTTGATAACACCAAACGCACCAAACGAGCTGAACATGTTTTTGATGACAGTGGGGATTTGATTTGTGATGAGCCTTCAGACCTGGGCACACATTTTTTCAAATTAGAAACACTACAGACGCTGCGATTAAGACTATGGTGGGAAATCACATCCCTTGAAAATTACACTAAGGTAAAAAGGATCCCAAGAGGACTCCGCATTAAGAAAACACCCACATTTGGTTTTAATAACGCGGACTTTGAGAAACAGTGGATTCAGACGTTAGATGACTGCTCATTCAAACTGATCCAGATTATTGTCAAACAAAAAACCAAAGAGATCACATCATTGGCTAAGGAGATTGAACTATTGCAGACAAAATTGAAAGCTTTTGAGGATATGGAGCATTTTGATAACAACGACCAGATCTTATCCAAAAATTTAGAACAGATAGAGAAAGAGATTATTCTTAAGAAACAGGGCAAATTTGAACGTGATAAGCAAGATTATATTAGAAAACAAGTATACGTGTGGCAGAGGAGACCAGTGACAAATACCAATAGGGGTAGATCAGATAGGTCATTTTCAGGTACCAAAGATAAAGAGAAATCTACCACAAACCCCAAAAAATCTATCTTGAAAAACAAATACTCTGAAGCTTCTAGTTTTGAGTCTGAGGCCTCAGATGGAGATAGCCGAAACATATCGGTTGCCTTTGATCAGATCACAGACACATGGAGATCGAGTAGTCGTAACAGGGAGGACAATAGGGATCATCCCATTCCGAGTACATCCGGACAATCAGTCAACTGGCATCAAACACAAAAAGAATCAGAGTCAAAAAACTGGTCTGGAAGAGGACGAGGCGGTCAAGGAAGAAATGGGGTGCGAGGAGCAACAAAACGGAAAAAATACTCATAGATACAGCAACTGACAATGTCATCAATATTTCAGATAAGATTCTGACCATTAGCCAACTAACCCTTTTGAATAAAGGTCTGAACTTTGCACCATTGAACAACATCAACCTGTTTAACACCACCATTGACTTACAATGCTTTATACGTAAATTGTGTTTAAAAAAATTCTTCTCATCAAGGTCAGATGCAGAACCAGCCCAAGAGATTACATCATCTTCATCTCCACCTGATATGAACTTGACACTTGATCCTCCTCACTCACTTTCCTCCTTTAGGGAGCTTAGTGTGATATCAGATATGGAGGGGTTGTTACTTGAACAAAATGAGATTGAACAATGTACTGATATACCTATGTCTAACTTCTTTATCCATCAGCATACAGATTTTAGGAAAAAATCCAAATTTATCCCATATACATCCAAGGGTCCCTTTATCTCCACTTTTGAGAGACTGGTGGAACAAGATCTCAAACAGCTGGCGGAGGGTTGCACTTCCATCAGCTTCCCCCATGATAATTTAACTAAAGAAGAAAGAACTGAAACCGCGTCAGATGCGATCACGGGAGTAACACCGGAGAGAGGGATACCACCGGATGGATCGGGCTGACGCTGGGCTGTTTTAAACTGTATCGTGAGTGTTATTTTACTGTTTTTTGCACTTTAATAAATTCTATTTGCTTACTCACCGAGTTCGGCCCATTTTTTCTAATTTGGGCACCTGGGAGAGAAGCAACTCACATACTGCCTCCATTGGGAGGGTGAGAAAGCTATCTACCGTCTCTGGCAGTACTCCCTGAGGGAAAGACTGCATATTAGACTTTGCAAGCTAGTTGCATTACCCCATTAAACCCTGATCAACAGCAGGCTATCCAAGCATATAGAAGCCCGCTAGTCTCCCATATATATCACATATATTTATTCCACTTACCCCCAAGTTGAATTATACGCTCTATAGTTCCAGCCTTGTATATACACAGTTGATATTAGCATCATCACACATCCATCTCCAACAGCCTTGTTGCTTTGCGCACAAATTGTTCAACAACCACACAATTTTAATCTTTTAAATTTTTTATTTTTTAAACATTTTTTAAACTCTCCATTGTTCTGTTTGCCTACTCAAAACAGTAACTCCATGTTTTCCATTGTTTTATCTCTATCTCTGAGCAAAATCCCGTGCGCTGAACCAACCCTCCATTTCCACTGCTGTTACAAGAAGATTCCGGGCTTTATCTTCTCTAATGGTCCAGCTGCAGAAAACAACAGGGGCAAGTATACACTACCCTTTCTTTGGTTATACATTACCTCACAGGCAGTATTACAAGCTTGAATAAATAGGGAGCGCACCAGCCTTTTTTCTTTTTCTTTTTCACTTTATACCTTATACCTGCTTGGAGACTCCAATCCTAAGTCACACCTGGACAGTGATTGCATATCACAATACATATGATTGTTTAGCATTTGGAATACAGGAGTTCACTCTCCATTTCTTCTGTTCCACTACATAACCTTACACTACCTCAATTATTTTAAGAACATCTCCGCTTCCTCGTCACTTTCTTGTAAAAAAAAAAAAAAGCAACTCAAACTTTGCCCAATTTGCTATTGTTTTTCTCTTTAAATATGATCACTCTTTTCTTCTGACCCACTTTATTATTTCTAGTGTTCCTTAAATAGCAGTTTGATTTATGAGTCAATAACCCAACTCAATATGGGTGAGGTGTACAGCGTAATCTAGATTGTTTATGACTTTTTCTGTCCTTCCTCAACCATCCCCAAAGGCAACAACTGTACTTTATTCATAGTAAATAGAATTTAAATGATAAAGGAGAAATCAGTAGAAGTGTTTTCTGAATATTGTTGGCTCCCTCTTCCTTATGCCGAATGCTGGGGAAGATTGTAATCCCATTAATGTTAACTCTTCTCTAGCACAGCTTCAAAACATATTGAATATGGGTCGAAGTATATACCTGGAATTCACAATAGCTCCTTAAACACATATAATCCCAGAATGCAAGATTGCATTTTGTTCATAACACTGATAAGTGCTCTGAATGACCTAAACTCCTTTTTATTTAGCAGTTACATTTCAGAGCCACAAAACATACTGTAAAATACATTACATAACATATTTCAACTTTTATTTGTGTATTTGCATCACATAGGAGTTGTGAAAATCCATTCATTTTTTTCCTAACACACATTAGATTTGTTGTATGTCATTGTGGCAGGACTGCCTGTAGGCGAAGTCAGACAATAGAACACACGTGCAGTTTCAGGTTAAAGCAAATGTTGTGTGGTTTTATTTCTTCACAGCACAACTAAACATTTGGGCACACTGTCCCTTTAAGGCAATACAAAACTTATAAAAAGAACACCTACTCCCCATAGGGAGAACTTGCTAAACACTCCAAGCCCTAGCTATCGGGCTTGGAGTGTTTAGCAAGTTCTCCCTATGGGGAGTAGGTGTTCTTTTTATATGTTTTGTCAGCTGTGTCAGTTTACTTCCTGATTACCCAACTATTCTTACTGGATTAACCTTCTGAGTGCTGGAAGAAGAACTCGGATGTAGGTTTCCCAGGCATAATTATTAGTACCTGACTTCACCCTGTCACATTCATTTTTAAAGATATGCACTTTTGTTTGCATAATCGCGTGAATCGATTTTTTTGTTGTTGAGAAAAATTCCCGAAAATGACAAATTTCCAAAGAGAATACAATTAAAAAGTATGAGAACGACAGTGCAATTACAATGTCCTAGGGACATCTGAGGCACGTCTAAGTGACTGACTTAAATAAAGTATTACAGAGGTTAAATGCTGTACTTTATTGAGGAAAAATAAAGTCACGTTCCTGGAACCTAAATCCATGTGTCACGTTGCATCATACAGTATGTTTTCTGCTTGGGTAAGGGAAAGACACACTGCTATCTTATTGGTTCTTATAGAAACGAGATCTTAAAAAAGTGACTAGTGTAGAAATGTAGCATGTACTGTACATAAGCAATGGGCACATTTAGGAGAAACAGTTACAGAGCTATAGAGGATATCATCTCTAACATGAGAGCTGTTCTGGAAAACCAGGGAATGTTTTTGTGAGAAAACTGAGGAGTAGAAATTGCTGTGATGGTAGATACCTGGAAAGTATCTTATTCAATAATCTTACCAGCTAATGTAGTCCATATAAAGCAGACATTGATGTGGAACACTGGTAGCACTGCAGAAAATCACGGTACAAGCTCAAGTCTCCTTAACATTTCTTGATAAGTAACATGATCTTTTCATGCTGTACCAGGCTCCTTTTCTGCTAAAGAAGGTTCATGACTGATAGAACTGATTTATTTCCACATTAGCGCATGAGTGCGGCAACGTTGGTTACTACTGTATTTTATGTTATGTGTAATTAAAATCATGTATGCCTACTTTCAGTGTATGCAAATGTAAATTATAGCCAAGTGTTTTTATAGTGAATTTACTAATCAAATAAGCTGTCTAATTTTTCAGTAAACTAGTAATATTTGTGTACAAAGCTTGTTAGCTGTGATTTATGTACAGTATTAACACCTCACTTCTTTAACAATTTACCTGAGTCTCTCAAAGCCATAAATACACAAAAGGGGTGCAAAAAAAGAAAAAAACAAAGACAGTATTAATAATAAAATAGTACTTTATATGTCAAAAATAAAAAACATATAATATCCAATTATAAAACAAACAGGATCTGATAGATCCAAAGGTACACACAAAGAGCATAAAGCTCTATGCTGAGAAACCCCCACACTGAAAGTGTCCTAGGATGTTATAGGGCAAAAAGGATCCAGCTGCACAGATGGAGTATAGCTACCAGCCTTAACTTTCATTAGGCGTCCTCGTGGTGTACTGTGAGGGCAGCTTCTGGGCCTCCGTCGTCACGTGTACCCCGTCTCTGTCCTGACCTCACCACAAAGCGTTTCGTGTAGCCTTGATACTTCATCAAGGGGTCTGCTTTAGAATCCCTTGGCACTTATTTAAGTACCCTAACCTGGATCTATGTTATCCAATCGGAATCCTATCAAAGCCACCAACTGTTTAAGATTTTCAAGACCTCTGCTGTTCCTCACTTTACACATGTTTCTAAATGTAATATCTCCAATATTCAAAATCTTCTGTAACCAGGACATACTTGAAAATGAGAGATAAGTCTCAATGTATTGAGATAATAATAATACCTATGCCGAATCCAGTGACCATCATCTGAACCTCATTTCAAAAAGTTTGATGTAAAGTTAATCAGGTCAGGTGGGGAGTAAAAGTAGCATACTGTACCTCTCCAATAATGGTTTGGTTGACAGCGATCATGTTAACTACCTGACACTAGGTGGGCATACACTATATTCCAGGTACGGTAAACCTTACATTACACAAGTGGGAGAAGAATATTGAACAAGAGCTGATTGAAGTAATTTAGAAGCTCTTGGCTGATTTATGAGTAAGAAAAGGGCAGATTCTACCAAGACAAATTTGGTAAAGAACTGAATATGTAGTGTAGCCAGGTCCTCTATAGTCCCCCCTCTCACCTGCCTGACCGGGATGATAGGGACGCTGTGGGGAGGTTGCTATGGAGCAGGCAAGCCGGTCGCTGGTGTCCTGCCGAGGGCGCCGCTATTTTGTTTGTGCGCACGCATGCGTAGAAATGGTTCACGCATGCGCAGAGAGGTGCTGGAGTTGCAACGGCCATCTTGGTACACCTGGCGCATGTGCAGAATAATGTAAGCGGTAGCCATTACACCCACAGCTCCGCAGGGGAATTACAGTTCCTATGAGCCTCTGGGCTGCAGACCACATGTTGCCAGGCAGCTGTAAGGAATACCGAAGTACAGCCGCTCCGCGCATCCTCTCGAGCACCACCGCGCACGAGCAGGGTGCCTATGGACCACATTCCTTACCAGACGCGCGCAGCATCCACGCGCGCCAAAATGGCATCATCTGATGCCGCGGACTCTGGCTCCGCCCCCGGATCATGACGCACACTGACTGCGCGCAGAGCTCGCATGTGACACATGCACCATGCCCCCAAGCTCTGGGTCAAGATTCATTAGCTGTACTACAGCCGCACCTGCTCATAGATGCATTCTTTAGCTGCACAAACAGCTACACCTGCTCGTTGAGCCCTGGACCTATCACAGCTACCGCAGAGACTGCGCCCCCGCTCCACCCCCCCATGGGGGCTGGCTGATCCAGCCTATATATGCTCACCAATGTTATAGGCACATTGGCTGAGCATAGATTCTTGTTACTCTGTGTTTACCCTTGCTGTTCCTGCCTTGTTCCTGTCCTGTTGCTTTGTTCCAGTTTTTGATCTTCTGTGTACCGAACCGGCTTGCTTTGACTACTCCAACCTCTGGCTCCTGATCTTGGCTACCTCTGACTCCTCGCTCCTCTCTAATCCTGAACACGGCATTGCACCTCGACCACTCTCCACTCTCCAACCCTGACTTTGGCAAAAGTACCTTCTACGCTCCGGATATCTCCTACGTTGAACTCGGCAGGTATAAAGACAACTCTGATATCTATATCCCTGACCCTGCTGTCAAGACAAACCTACACTCCGGACGTGGCCCCTGTGCCTGTGGCTGGTGTTTGTTACTGCTCCCATCTCAAACCGGGGTCTCGTCCTGTTTGTGGTGAGCACAGCGTGACATTATGCTCAGCCCCACAAACATAGACCCCGCTGAGGTGGGAGAAGTGGTGGCATCTCATGCCGCCATGTTCACTAGACGGGAGAAATATCTTGACCAGTCTGACCGTCGCCTAGACTCCCTACAGAAAGACCTCCAGACCCTCTCAATGCAAGTGCAACAATCCAGCACACCCACCTTCTCTAACCCACAACCCACACCTCTGTCTAGCCTCACACCATCTGAACCATGACTCCCCATGCCTAACCGGTACTCCGGAGACCCTTTAGAATGTCGCGGCTTTTTGAATCAATGCCTCATTCAATTTGAGATGACACCCTCGCGGTTCCTGGCCCCAAGGTCAAGAGTGGCATACATTTTCTCCTTGCTCACGGGCGATGCATTGGCGTGGGTCTCTCCAATCTGGGAGAAGAGACCTTACTCTAAACATCAGACAATTCACCAAGGAGTTCAGACATGTCTTTGACACCCCAGGGCATAAAATTACTGCAGCGTCTTCCCCTTTTCATGTTTCCCAGGGAGATCGTCCGGTGGCAAGATACGCCTTGGAATTCTGGACAATCGCCTCAGAGACAGGATGGAACAGGGAGGCCCTCTCTTCCGCCTTCTGGCAAGGACTTTCGGAACCCCTGGAAGACGAGCTCGCCGCGCTGGGGCGCCCAGTGGACCTGGAGGAGCTCATCGCAGTCTGCATACGGGTAGACCAACGTCTGCAGGAGAGGAAAGCCGAGTGTTTACGGAACCATCAGGTACCCGCCAGGTCTTCACCTTTCCACTCCTTGTTCCAGAGACACCTATGACCGAGGTTCCTGAACCCATGCAGTTGGGTGGCAATAAACTCTCTCTGAGAAACAATGTCGCCAAACCTCCGGCCTGTGCCTCTACTACGGCAATCCGGGCCACCTAGCCCTCCACTGCCCACTGAAGTCGGGAAATGACTAATCCCCACAGAGTCCCAGAGGAACCCCCATGGGAGTACTTTTCAACTCTTCCATCACCAAAGAACCCCTACCCAATAGAATCCTGATTCCTGTATCACTTCAGGCTCTGGGCCTCGCGGTGAGCGCATCCGCATTCATCGACTCTGGTTCCGCAGGAAACTTCATTGATACAGAATTTGCCACAAGGAACAACATCCCATTCGAAAAAGAAAAACCCCGGTGGGATTGGAGGCCATTGATGGACGTCCCCTGCAGCCGGCCTTCATCATCCTACAGACCGCGGAAATCTCCCTGGTATGCGAACAGACCCACAGGGAGAACATAATCTTTGACGTGATCCACTCACCATCCGTCGAGATCATCCTGGGCCTTCCTTGGCTACAACGCCACAACCCACTCATTAACTGGGCCAAGCAAAGACCCATCTCTTGGAACCAACAATGCTCCACAACATGCGTAGTTCCACCTCAAAAGATCTGCAGCATGAAGACCACAGAGAAGCCACAAGACGTTTTATCAGAAGAGAGACGTATTCGACAAAGCCAGGTCAGAGGTACTACCCCCCCCATCGATCCTTCGATTGTCCTATAGATCTCCTGCCTGGTTCTATCCTGCCTAGAGGGCGCTCTTGCCCTCTTTCCCTCCTGGAGACAAAAGCTATGTCCCAATACATCCAGGAGAACCTCCAAAAAGGGTTCATCAGGAAATCCTCATCACCGGCAGGGGCTGGATTTTTTTTTGTCAAAAAGAAAGATGTTACTCTAAGACCCTGCATCGACTACCGGGACTAAACAAGATCACCATTAAAAACCGCTACCCACTACCATTGATATCGGAGATGTTCGACCTCATACAGGGATCCACCATATTCACCAAATTGGACCTCCGTGGTGCCTATAACCTAGTAAGGATCCGTCAAGGAGACGAGTGGAAAACGGCATTCAACACAAGAGATGGCCACTACGAATACCTGGTCATGCTGTTCGGCCTGTGCAATGCTCCGGCGGTCTTCCAAGACTTTGTAAATGAAATATTCAGAGACCTGCTGAACAGATTCGTTATCGTTTACCTGGACGACATTTTAATTTTTTCCAAGATCATCTCAGAGCATATTAATCAAGTCAAACAGGTACTTCTGCGTCTTCGTCAGTACCACCTCTACGCCAAACTGGAAAAATGCAACTTTCATCAAAAATCCACTACCTTTCTAGGATACATCATATCCGATCCACCATGGACCCCTCCAAACTGAAGGCCGTCATGGACTGGTCGCTTCCCACGTCCCTCAAGGGCATCCAGAGGTTCCTAGGCTTTGCAAATTACTACAGAAAGTTTATCCACAAATTCTCTTCCATTGTCGTACCCATCACGGCTCTCACAAAGATAGTAGCTGACGTTGTGTCCTGGCCACCTGCAGCTATCCAGTCCTTCAATGCCGTAAAAAAGCCTTCATCTCTGCACCCATACTGATCCACCCCAATCCCAGACAGCCTTTCACATTGGAGGTGGATGCATCAGATATCGGAGCCGGCGCCATTTTGTCACAGAGAGGAAAACCGTCTTCAAACCTACACCCATGTGCCTTCTTCTCTAAAAAATTCTCATCTGCACAGCAAAACTACGATGTGGGCAATAGAGAATTACTAGCCATCAAACTAGCCTTAGAAGAGTGGAGACATCTACTGGAAGGGACAGAGAGTCCCATTACAATCCTCACCGACCACAAGACCCTCATGTACTTGGAAAGCGCTCAACGACTTGGAGCCCGTCAAGCTCGCTGGTCCCTATTCTTCTCTCGTTTTAATTACATCATATCATTCATACCCGGTTCCAAGAACGTAAAGGCAGACGCCCTTTCCCGCCAGTTCGTAAAAGAGAACAAAACCGAAGCCAAATCAGAAACCATCCTGCCTGCCAGGTTTATCATCTCCGCCAACACATTTGACATAATGGATGACATCCTGCGGGATCAAACTAACATTCCGGAAGGTCTGGAGGTCCCGGATGGATGCCTCTGTACAGCACTTCCCTTCCGCAAAAAGATCTTGGAATGGGGACACTCATCAAAAACCGCCGGTCATCCTGGTACCAAAAGAACCGCAGACTTAATCACACGGACATTCTGGGGGCCTGACATGCAAGGCGACATAAAGGAATTCACCAAGGCATGCACCACATGTGCAAGGAATAAGGTACCCCGCAGCAAACCGCAAGAGCTCTTGAATCCCCTACCCATCCCAGACCGTCCCTGGAGGAACCTATCTATGGATTTCATAGTAGAGCTGCTAAGATCCAGAGATATGAACACTATACTTGTAGTCATAGATCACTTCTCGAAACAGGCACATTTTATTCCACTTAAAGGCCTACAGAACTCTCCCACACTAGCGGACATATTCTGTAAGGAGATCTTCCGTCTCCACGGAACTCCCACGACCATCGTATCGGACAGAGGGTCCCAGTTCGTCTCGAGATTCTGGCGGGCCTTCACAAAGAAATTGGACATCTCCCTGCATTTTTCATCCGGGTACCACCCGCAGACAAACGGACAGACAGAAAGGACCAATCAGTCCTTGGAGCAGTACCTCCGCTGCTTCATCGCGGACACTCAGGACGACTGGGCAGACCTTCTCCCGTGGGCAGAGTTCACCCATAATTCCCTGAGGAATGAATCCACACAGGTCTCGCCCTTCTACGTAAATTACGGTATTCATCCGGCACGACTGCCCAACTCTTCCCCGCCTTCTGGGGTTCCTGCAGTGGACGACTGGATCCAAGGACTGCAAAATTCATGGACCAAGATCCAGAGTAACCTAAAAAAGGCTTCCGCCAGACAGAAGACCCAGGCAGACCGCTACCGTCGCGAAACTCCAGAGCTGAGACCGGGAGACAAAGTATGGCTGTCCTCACGGAACATACGCCTAAGAGTCCCCAAACTCAAACTGGCCCCAAAATTCTTGGGTCCATTCAAGATCTTAAAAAAAATCAATCTTGTAGCCTGCAACTCCCCTCTTCAATGAGGATTCCATCCGTGTTCCATATTTCACTACTGAAACCTGCATACCGCAGCCTCCGCTTCCCTGATCCATCTCCTGCACCACCGGGTCCTCTAATCGTACAGGGCCAGCAGGAGTACGAAGTTCAGGCCATCCTAGACTCCAGGCTTTCTAAAGGGACTATCAAGTATCTCATTCACTGGAGAGGATACGGTCCAGAGGAACGATCCTGGATTCCACACCAGCAAGTCCACGCACCCGAACTCATCACAGAGTTTCACCTGAAAAACCCCCAGAAGCCTCGCAGGGTTTGCCCGGAGGTCTCCTCTGAAGGGGGGGGGGTATTGTAAGGATTACCGAAGTACAGCCGCTCCACGCATCCTCTCGAGCACCACCGCACACGCGCGGGGTGCCTATGGACCACATTCCTTTGCAGACGCGCGCAGCATGCACGCGCGCCAAAATGGTGTCATCCGACGCGACGGACTCTGGCTCCGCCCCCGGATCATGACACACACTGACTGCGCACAGAGCTCGCATGTGACAAGTTCACCACGCTGCAGACCACATGTTGCCAGGTAGCTGTAAGGAATACCGAAGTACAGCCGCTCCGCGCATCCTCTCGAGCACCAGCGCGCATGCGCAGGGTGCCTATGGACCACATTCCTTACCAGACGCGCGCAGCATGCACGCGCGCCAAAATGGCATCATCTGATGCCGTGGACTCTGGCTCCGCCCCCGGATCATGACGCACACTGACTGCGCGCAGAGCTCGCATGTGACAAGTGCACCATGCCCCCAAGCTCCGTGTCAAGATTCATTAGCTGGACTACAGCCGCACCTGCTCATAGATGCATTCATTAGCTGCACAAACAGCTACACCTGCTCGTTGAGCCCTGGACCTATCACAGCTACTGCAGAGGCCGCGCCCCCGCTCCACCCCCCCTATGGGGGCTGGCTGATCCAGCCTATATATGCTCACCAATGTTATAGGCACATTGGCTGAGCATAGATTCTTGTTACTCTGTGTTTACCCTTGCTGTTCCTGCCTTGTTCCTGTCCTTTTGCTTTGTTCCAGTTTTTGATCTTCTGTGTACCGAACCGGCTTGCTTTGACTACTCCAACCTCTGGCTCCTGATCTTGGCTACCTCTGACTCCTCGCTCCTCTCTAATCCTGAACTCGGCATTGCACCTCGACCACTCTCCACTCTCCAACCCTGACTTTGGCAAAAGTAACTTCTATGCTCCGGATATCTCCTACGTTGAACTCGGCAAGTATAAAGACAACTCTGATATCTATATCCCTGACCCTGCTGTCAAGACAAACCTACACTCTGGACGTGGCCCCCGTGCCTGTGGCTGGTGTTTGTTACTGCTCCCATCTCAGTATCGGGGTCTCGTCCTGTTTGTGGTGAGCACAGCGTGACAGCAGCCCATAAGGCTAAGGGAATCACGGCCAGCAGAGATAGGTGTTTGGAGCGAACAGAGGGACCACACCAGTCGAAAGAGGAACCTCAATGGTGCATGTAGTGTCCAGGGAGCAGTGCTTCCCTGGACTAGGCCAGATCTCCCCCTTAGGCCCCAGCTAAGCCCAGACTCACAATATGTTGTGGCTGCTACAGGGAAAGCCCATAGTTAGAGACCTTTCCCCAGTAGCTGCTTATAGTCAGTTACAGCACCGGTGAGATGCCACGTGGTGTCTGCGTCCTGTGATCTGGGACCAGACACCCTCTGTTGTAAGAGACTGTATGGTGATACTATCCACGTAGGAATTAACCCCACGTGGAGGCGGATGCCATCACGGACGATGACATCGTTGGATCAGACGGATCCCCTTTGTAAATCTGCAGTACACGAGTGCTGGAGCCCTGGGCAGGAACCTCAACAAGTGCACCAACATTCATGGGATAGCGCTATCTCCTACACTTTTGATTGGGCCCTGACATTGGGGAAAAGGACAGACAGTGCTAAGTGCTAAGCACTTTGGGGACACTCACTGGCAGTAACAGGTTGGGGCATATTATACTGTGTGGTACAGGGTACTGCTTCTTGCATGTTCAGTAAAGGTTGTTGTTATATACCTGTGAGTGTGTTATGGGTATTGTTCCTGTAAGGGGCCTATCCCACCACGTTGGGATCCCTTAGGCTAAGGACCCGCTGCATGCGCCTGCACGCCCACCTTGTGCCTGGCGGCGCGTGCACGGTGCTTCACTGCAATCTGCGGTCTGTAGGTTCCTTATATTGGCGCGGGGGCATGGCCAAAATGGGTAAGGTGGGCGCCTCCAAGACGGGAGGGGCCGGGGCCATGACACAAGCACAACGCAAGGTTATAAGTATACAGGGGAGAAAATATGTATCAGAGGAGCTATATCAAAGTCACATATTTACAAAATAAAGAAAGAAACAAAAACTACTGCAAAACAATGAAAAGTGCAAGGTAATAATTTTATTGAAAATGGTTTCATAGCATTTTAATAGACTGCAGCCGTGACCAGAGGACACACTTGTCCAGCTCACCCCTCCCTTCCCATAGTTCCCCCCCTGCAGCTTCCTGGTGATCTCTGGTTGGCTCCCTGGCGCACCATGTGACGCGTCGCCGCTCGGGAACACCATCCTGTTGTAGCCCCTGCTTGCTGACACGTCACAGTATGTAGTGAGCCAGAGAGCGAGGAGGCACCGGGGACTGCAAGGGAGAACGTAAGCAGCTGGTGGGAGGCGAGCACGCGGCCGCGTGCACCGCCGACTGCAGCGGGGACCTAGCCTTACAGTTGGAGGCGCTGCACTGAAACGGATCAGATATCACCCCAGTGTCCCAGTGCGGAGGCTCAGACCTCCTGGTTGCCAGACAGGTAATAGCAGTACCGGTAGATCCTTCCCAGGTACAGGGGAACAAGGACTACAGTAGGATGGAGGAAAATTAGTCAAAAAAGTATTGTAAGCATTGTTTTTGGAATATTGTTTAGATTATGTATTTAGTAAGCAACCATTCAGACACTGGCCTGGAATACACTGGCCTGGAATTTTTAGGTTGGAAAATTAGAAGTTGTCTTAGATCTGATATAGAGATTTTTTGCAGCACTTATCATCTGAGATCTGATCCCAAAAGACTGTTCATGTTCGCAAGGTTCAACAAAGTATCCGGCCGCTCTGCCTTCTCTTACCGTGCACCCCACAACTGGAACAATCTACCGGAGACTCTCACAGCCGCCGCCAGTCTAAGATTTTCAAAACTAAAGCTGTCTCCAATTTTAATCTGATATGTAACTGTTATATACGCCTATAACATATATTATCTCTTACTGTGCATGCAATGTCTTGTATATAATGTATAACACTGCTCACTTAATATAGCTGTGTATTTGTAACCATGTATTGTAATAACTCTGTGCCCAGGACTAACTTGAAAACGAGAGGTAACTCTCAATATCTTACTTCCGGGTAAAATATTTTTATAAATAAATAGAGTATACTGTAGGCAAACGTGGGTATTGTCAGCATGGATGTGATAAAGAAATCAGTACAGATGTATCAAGACTTCCTGTTCCCATGACCACGGGAAAGTAAGTGCAATTCCTCAGCACTTCATTCCATGTCCCGTGACCGTGGCTGAGCCACGATTGCCGAATTGTGCTTTGCGGCTGCCACAGTACTTTGCAGTAATGGTAGGCGGTGCTAGTGTCTATTTCAGCTAAATCCAATGTACTGTATTCCGAGGCTATTGAAACATGAAAGCACGTTTTTTTACTGTTCTGTGTAATGTAACTGAGTAAGTTGTTTTTCCAGCCACCCATAACCACCCACCCCTTATTCCCATAGACTCTTTCAATGATAGGAAACTTAAGACCACAGACACAGTCTTTATAAATAATGACAGGTTTATTAAAGTAAATGAAAGAAACATGTAGTATAACTGCACCGACACACTTTATTCGAGCAAATACCCAGTATGTACCTGGCAGATACCTGGAATGCGCCGCTCCTCACCTCTGACAAGCCCCGTTGCGTTTGCCTTCCCAGCCTGGGTTCATGCCTGGCTGACGGGCGGCTGATCTGTTAAATGATAATGATTAGGATTTAATAGGCTGCAATGCTTCGCGTGTCTACCAGATGGCATAAATTCATGAATTGTAATGCAGTATATATATATATATATATATATATATACTGTTCAGTATTGCAGCCAGCGGGAATAAAATGCTTCAATCCCTGCCTGGAAAATAACCCAATGCACTCGGGCAGAAAACAGTCACAAACCTCAATACACCCGGGTATACCCGAATTCGTGGGACTAGCCGAGCTCGAATAAAGTGTGTCGCCAGTGTAACGTACATCGGTGTAAGATTTATGAAGATATGTATTGCTTTATACAATAACAGAAATAACAAAAAATGTGGGGAAATAATTCAATCTTCTTCCAACAAAATTCCCAGGCTGTCCCCTGTACAGTTTTATCTGTAAGATACAGATGCAGCGCTATTGTCAGTCGTGTGGCCGCAGAGCATGTACTGATGCACAGTGTGCAAAGAGTTGACTGTCCGCAGCGCAGTGCATAGCAGTGGGTAATGGCCCATCAGGATTAACACAGCGGGCATCCCTGCTTCTGAATGGGACTTCCGCTGTTCGAATCCTACTGGGCTGCATCAGTTTGTAAGAGTACCTGGTTTATTGGGGGTAGAGGGGTTGGGTGAAGGGGGTAGTTGCCTCGGGGTAGGTGGCTAGGCCTCTCGGGTGGGTAGTGGGAGGGGTTAACCCTTTCATCCCCATAGGGGTTACTACCGCTACAGTAATGAAGGTGTTAAACACTCCTGCGAGGGGAGGCGCGCAGAGAGCAGGACAGCTGGCAGGGGGGCGCAGGGGGGCGCAGGGGAAAATGATTGTGCTCCCCTGTTATAAGGTATAGAAAGTGATACAGCATGAGCTTGCTCTGTGTTGGAGCATGCATGTGTAAAAGAGTTAGTTTTTAACTAGTCAGGTAGTGTGCACAATAACGTTGTATACTCCCGCACAGTATATAGTGTAACAACACATGCAGCACATCTTTACAGTAGCTCCCTTACTTATTGTATAGTAAGTAAAACAGTGCTGTACTTCTTTCTCCCACAGGTGATGAGTCATTCATTGGAAACAGCCATCAACCAAGCAGCCTGGGGCTCAGAGAAGCTTATCTTTGTTTTTGATTTGCAGTTTGGGGGGTATTTGTGTGTGTGTGTGTGGGGGGGAGGGGGAAGAGTAGTATGGGGGGAGTATTTATTAAAGGAGCAATCCAAGCAGTATGCTACATGTGTGTTTAAAAAAAATCAGTTCTGTAGTATTAGGTAATTACTGCATTTAAAAATATATATTATTTCCCTCTTAATACCATTTTTAGTGAGTTTTAATATACTGAGCGTCCTTTGATGTTAATAGCAGTTTTGAGCCCAGCTCAGCAGTAGTGCAAGATATTTGTAAGACTGCGGTACCAGTCATAACTTTGACACGCGCGCCCGGCGGGTGGGGGGGGGGCGGGGCGCGTGCACAGCGCTAACCGCGATCTGCGGTCTGACAGGGAGAGAGGAAGCTTGCGACGGGAGGGGTCGTGGTCAGGGATTTGCGGGGGCGTGGCCATCACGTCACGCATCAGGTTCGCCCTCATTGGGTGAACCGCCGGTGGGGGCGTGGCCACGCCTCCGTCGCAAGTTTTAAACTCAATTTCATTGAGTTTAAAAAATCTTGCAGCATGGCGCGGCTGCACCTTCAGCGTGAAGGTGCGGACTGGGCCCTTCCCCATCGAGGGGCAGTGCTTACACGCACAGCGCACGCTGAGCCGTGCGCTGTGGCAGTGACTGGGAACGCATCCTTACACTTTCCTTTTTGAGATAATTTGTTGCCAATTCTCCCAGCAGTTGGAGCTGTAAACTGTAACAATAGACAATGTTACCTTAGTTATATATGATTACATTGAAGCTGCTGAGTTACACAGACTGAAGGATGGATTGAAACTGAGTGAACCAAGGGAAGCCGGATCTTTTCTTATCGATCACGGGAGAACGGATCGATTGTCAGCTTAGTTAATTCATTTTTAATAAAGGTAATCAAAGGCTGCATATATTAAACTGAAAAAAAAAGATTTTTTTTTAAGTGCCGTTTGGATTGCCTCTTTAAGGGGGGATAACAGTAGGGAGGGAATAGTTAGGGGGGTTGATGGGAGAAAGGGAATGAAGGGCAGGTGAAGATTTGCATGTATGCATTTTATATAAATAAATGAAAACTTTATTTTTTCATAAATTTCTATGATGTGTTTATAATCAAGTACAGTTCTGTATATGGGACTTCTGAGTTGTGGGTTGGTTTTGTTTGGAGACTGAGAGAAAGGAAATATTTACAGTACAAGTGATGTTTATAACGTGTACATAAAGTTTAATATATGCTTATGAAAACATGAAATAAAGTTAATGTACATATACAGGCATACCCCGCATTAACATACCCAATGGGACCGGAGCATGTATGTAAAGCGAAAATGTACTTAAAGTGAAGCACTCCCTTTTTTCCACTTATCGATGCATGTCCTGTACTACAGTCGTCATATACGTGCATAACTAATGTAAATAACACATTTGTAACAGGCTCTATAGTCTCCCCGCTTGTGCACAGCTTCGGTACAGGTAGGGAGCCGGTATTTCTGTTCAGGATGTGCTGACAGGCGCATGCGTGAGCTGCCGTTTGCCTATTGGGCGACATGTACTTACTCGCGAGTGTACTTAAAGTGAGTGTCCTTAAAGCGGGGTATGCCTGTACACTACTTCCCTTAGTAAACAAAAGTAACTGCGATGCCCCTGTCCTAAATATATCTTATTCAAAGATATTCAGTCTGTTTTTGGGGTGTTGGAACAAAAAATATAGAAGAGTGGCACATATGGGGCACACCTGTAAGCATGTGACCTGCATATGGGACAAGTGTTAATACACAGCTCCCTAAAATCCCTCAAATTAACAATATATCCCCTCAATCCGTCCCATATATCATCTGTCACGAACAGCACACGCGATAGCTCTCCCCTGCCCCGCCCCCCCACCCCCCAATTAAGTCCTCTTTGAAGACCAGCACAGACCCAGGAAAAGTCTTGACCTGTCATAAACCCAATATATTGTATTTTTAAACTGAAACTGTTGCACCATTACCTCCTAAAGTACCAGATGGATTAAAATACATAATATCTCATGATATTATCATGACAAAGAGTGTTAAGATAATTACATATTTTTATAAAGTTGGTGGTGAATATTAGTAGGGATCGGCGAATCTGTCAAAATGTGCTTCCCAGAATTGCGCAGATCATTTTGACACAATCCGTTCCGTCCACTTAAATCCACATGAAGATTGCATACTTAAAAATATGGGCAGATTCATTCAAATCCACCACTGACTACAATCCAGACGGATTTTTTTCGAATTTGCAGATGGATACTTAATGAGTTTGCGCATTGTTAAAAAGGAACAGACAGAGAGAGACTTTTCTAATTTTAGAAGCAATCACCGGTTGTATATATCGCCTCAAACGTCCCTACAAATAAATTAGGGTATCATGCCTGTGCTAAAAAGGAGCACAACTGAGGTACCTGGCTAGTAGATATGCTAATGGCTATGCAAAGTATATTTAAATGAGTCTCGTCCCACAATTCCTAAAAGGATTTCCATACTAAATACATAGAGTCTATAATAAGCATAAGGCACCAACCTAAAGACTGGAATGGTGTCAGACCCAACAGTACTAGAACCCACAACCACTGCTAGTATCACTGTAACATCCTACTTTTGGGCTGCACTCTGCTCACACATGTAACTAATCTAGCTATTCGCATATCTCACATGTATCTCAGGTTTGCTCCTCAAGGAACATTAAACTGTCAACCAGGAAGAGAAAGTGGTCTGCTTTTATAGGAAGCCAGGGAGGGAGCTACTACAGATATATGCACAAATGTTGGTTCTACATGAAGGATATGCACCAAAATGGCTACGGTATAACAGAACAGGGACAAAAATATTCACTGTGCATCTGCCAGAATGCTAGACATACTGAATTTAAATACTTTATTTTACAATAAAAATAATAATCAGGATACATTAGGAGTCCCCCACTAACGGTGCCAAGGAAAGGATGACTAGTTAGTGCAAGCAATGCGTCTCACCTATAAATCATCAGTACAGCTGATGGAAACCACAGGCGGCACCAGAGACTTGACTGCAGCACTGATGGAGTGATACGTATGACTTTCTGAGATACACTGGATTTGTGGAACCTTGATGCTTCACGGCACTCTTTACCTATTCATTGGAACTTTTTTCCCATCAGGATAGCCACATATAGCACTGTTTATAAAATTACTCTGCTCTTGATCTTATTGCGTGGAACTTTAGCCTGTTGTGTGTATGCACATCTATATAAGCTGGAAATAGTGGTTGTGTTATTATTCTGATTATCTGATATACAACTGTTATGAACACTGGTGCCCACTTTGATATAGCTGTCAAGAATTGGAATTTTATCTCTTGATTTCCCTGTCTTGGTAGTACAACCTAACATTATTTTGTTTTGGTGTACAAATACACCATTTTATTTTGACCCGAGGGTGACTAATGTGGTAAGGTGTGAAGGGAAGTACCACAAGTCCCCCCTTTTTTAGGGTTTCTGTAGGAACAGGCCTGAGGAAGAGGCAACCCGCCCCGAAATGTTGCCCCCCTTTTCTACCACATCAGCTCTTTTCAGTTTTGCCACTTACGGCATTCCCTTTACCTTTCACAGAATTTTCCCCTTGTTTCCCCTTCTCTCCCCACTCCCCTCTCTCCCCATCACACCGGTTCGGCAACTGTTGGTACACATAGATCCCCTATATAGTAGTTAATAGCATCCAGGAGATTTGGTATTTTATGCATTTGTTTTAATAAAATATATTTTTTGGCATATTCCAGTGTTGAGTCATTATATTTCCTTTGAATTCTGGGAACACCCCCTATTTTGTATTCTAGTTTTGGGAGGGCTCAGGGTCCTTCCTGCCATTCCCGTGCACCTGATATAATCAAAATATTATATTTGGGAGTGCTGCCTATAACACCATACTTTTTATATGATTACAAAAGTAGGTAAAAAAGTAAAAAGTAAAATGTTAAATTAGACGCTAACACGCATGTGCACAATATTGTTAAACCATCTGTGACATGCGTGCAACACTGCCATGACAGTCCGTGCAGGACGTAAAACACCAAAAGTAGTTACACATTTCCCTGGAATGCGCAGACACTAAAAATATTCACAGTGCAGTGCCATCTGCCATGAATTTACATTAAAACAAAGAACAACTAAGCACGGGATCACATAAAAACTCTGTGTGCAATTTATTAGTAATTAAAAGAAGAGGCAGCCTGCAGGACCTGCACTCACAAGGGGAGATAAAAATTAGGCATATAGAGATAAATCTCTCTGCACGGATGATATCACCAAAACGGAGTCAGGGGCTGATACTGCACCGACACACTTTATTCGAGCAAATACCCAGTATGTACCTGGCAGATACCTGGAATGCGCCGCTCCTCACCTCTGACAAGCCCCGTTGCGTTTGCCTTCCCAGCCTGGGTTCATGCCTGGCTGACGGGCGGCTGATCTGTTAAATGATAATGATTAGGATTTAATAGGCTGCAATGCTTCGCGTGTCTACCAGATGGCATAAATTCATGAATTGTAATGCAGTATATATATATATACTGTGCAGTATTGCAGCCAGCGGGAATAAAATGCTTCAATCCCTGCATGGAAAATACCTCAATGCACTCGGGCAGAAAACAGTCACAAACCTCAATACACCCGGGTATACCCGAATTCGTGGGACTAGCCAAGCTCGAATAAAGTGTGTCGCCAGTGTACCACTGGATACACGAATAGTAGGCCATCTGAAATCCTCGGAGTTCGTCTTAGGGTTAGGCTGTCTCAGAACGTATAAGGCCATAGATGAAATTCACAGCACTCGCAATATTAACAGCATGCGGTTCGCATCCAAGAATGTCCTTTCCAGTCAGCTGTTGTGGCATAGAGACAGATTGAATCTCCACGCGGTCTCCGACTCTGCGTCTCCGTGATGATGTCCCACATCAGCTGAAGACTCGATGCGTTTCGTCACGTGAGTGACTTCCTCTACATCTGTAGATTAGTTTACCTAAAAAGAGCATGCAAATGGAGAAGAACAGACATCCTACAATAGAGTCCTTTAGAGCCTTGGTAGAAATCGGGAGTTGCAAGAAGAAAATATCAGCAAAGGTAACACAATAGGAGAGGTCAAAGTTGTTACAAATGCAGTGGAAAACAATACAATTAAACTAATTAAGGTTAAATAAGGTCTCATATTTTCTATCTGCGAGTATATCTTGTAACTAAGTATTTTTTTTAATATAAGATTTTCTTCACTATACGAGAGACTAAACACAGATGCTGTGCATTCAAACATAGCATACTGTACACTGCCATTGTATGTCGGAGGGCCTCCTTTAGTAGGAAACCCCCTCCCTTACAGAGAAACATCATTCTGCAATGTTTTGCTTCCCAAAATTATTGAAGGGTTAAGCAAGTATACTGTTGTTGCCTAGTCCCCTGGCTATCATCTTTTCTGTGGCCCTAACAGTATAAGTCATGTTAGACACAGGCACGGTGGGGGATAAGCTCTCACATGGAGGCCTAGTTTGTTGTTGCAGCCTCAATACACTATTGTTGTATCCATGGGCTGGCCTAACAACAACCAGAGAGTGTCATCCAATGGGAGGATAGTGGCTGGGTCACATGCACATGATGTGATGCTTGTCAGTATTGGACCTGCCTTGTTATGGGGCAGGTTTACAAGCCCCTCTCCTGGTGTACATAAGCTGACACGCTCCCATAGGTCAAGAGGCTCTCTTCCCTCCCCTGTGGAGTGGAAGCACTTACCCTTTATCCCATCAGGCGGTAAAGGAGCTGAGAAGAGGCCTGCAGGGTCTCAAGCCCCGTGGGTACTACTTCAGGGAATGTGCCTGTTATAACCATGTGCATGCTGATAATAAAGACCTAGTGAACCCATCTGTTGTGGCTAATTGACTGGGCCACTACCTGAGATGCCAGTGCGGACAATCCTGGCTGCATTAGGATCTCACCGGCTGGAGGTGCTGCGCTATAAGGATCATCACCGAGAGCCTGTTCGGATGTCTCCCCATACCATTGTGGAGTCTCAGGGCCTTCTGTTCAACCTCACAGGTATGCACAGCACCAGAATACACCGGTAGCTACATGATCTCACTTAGGGTGGGGGAAAAGGTGCTAAGCTGTATTTTAAGATAAATGATTATATTACATTTTTATCTACATTGGCCTTTAAACATCAGTAAAAATTTCTGAAATGACCAAATTAAAATGGCTGACCTTTGTTAAATTTAAAAAAATAATACATAAATAAAAATCAGATATTAGCAGAAAGACGTTAAACATAATTTACTTGTTAAATAGTTTACAATATAAGGGACCATTTCCCACGGCTGGCATTTAGGAAAGTTAGAGGGCAAAAGTCTGCTTATAGTCAGTTGCTTGTAAGAAATATCTGAACTGATTTTAAAATAAACAATTACAGTATGTTATGAAAAAAACACCTCTTCTAGAGATCCAGCATGGAAAATTGTGGCCCAGATCAAGTAGAAAATATAAATGTTTGTGATTATAAATCTTTTTTTTTTTTTTTTTTTTACCTGAAAGAGATATTTACATTTTAGTGGAATGGGGTGGGGGGCTCCATTGATGTGCAAGATATATATTATGATGGTAATTTATTTATAAAAAATGTTTTCCCAGGAATTAATACATTACCTCTCATTTTCAAGTATGTTCTGGGCACAGTTATTCATCTGGAGCAAAGAAGAACGCTATGGAATGGTGAGATACTGATAACATCTCGGCTCCAGTACATTAAAGAACATGGTCTAAAATGGATTTTGATAAATGTTACATAGGAAAAATTGGAAGAGACCAATTAGTAAACAGTTTACCATTTGGTGTTTCAGGCTCATACAGATACCCCTGACGAAGCAGTGTGCGAAACGCGTAGAGTTTTTTGAGGGAACCTGCACACTGAAGGACTGGCAAATTCACTGCTGACACCAGACCCATTTCGGCTTCCCGCCCTCACCTGTGACGCGAAAGCGGAAGTGACGCGACGGCAGAGACTGATGCGAAAATACACTGTGAGGCGCAAGTGAAGCACCGGGTAGCAGCTCCACACTCTACCACCCTTCTATCGGCGGTTCTCTCCACCATCCGTCTTATATATGGAAAATGTGAGTTTCCTTTACCATTTGTGACGAATACACTATTTATAGTTCAAATAGTATGCACTATTGTGGTTTTCTTTCACTTACATATCATATCCATCCACCGAGGGATATCCTGATTCCTGATATCTAAAGGGCTTCAGTCAGAGAGAGATGGATCTCTGACATGCAGTAATTTACTACGACTTTTGTGAGTTTGATTCCTATTGTTGACTGTCATTTTAGCAGTGATTTACCATCTGCACTATATATATATATATTTTTTTATCTTTTACATATCACGATTTTTCCCTGCGCTCCTCCTCAACTCCAAGAAAAGAAAATTCCACATCCTGGGACTTGGAACTGTCCCATCAGAGGAAGTTGAGCTGCTCTTTTACACTATATATTTCTAATTCACTCTTTGGTGTAAGGTTTATCTGTGTATCAACCGGTGTGTCACTTATTACACCAATTTATTATTACTTGGGAAGCGCCCAGTCCACCCACTCTCCCCACTCCCCTACCTTTTGTCTCATACAGTATAAACAACAATGAATAACACAATGAAAGTCAAAAACCTCAGTAGTGGAGCTGAGCGAAACAGTCAAAATCCAATCTGTGGATTTTCTGCTGGGGTTTCACCGAAATCCCACCCCCACACGGAAATCTGAAGGTGAGTTGGACACTAAAAAACTCAGGTGGATACAACCTATCCCGCCATCAGATTTCCTCTTAAATTCTAATGTGCGTTTTAAAAAATCATAGAGAGAGGGTTGTTTTGCTAGAGTCCCAAGCACCATCCATCCATCCGGAGATACTGTACATCACAGCATACTTTTGAGCTCACCTGCACACATCTGTGGCTAATCCGGCTATTCACTTATCTCATGTGGGCTCCTTTTTTGCAAACAGGAGGTAGAAGTGTCTACTTTTAAAGGAAGTCAGGGGCAGTTGGCAACAGTGAGAAGTAGAGCTAAGAGTCTCCTGTGATGCGGTTTAGCTCACACTGCTAGAGCTGATGTCTTGAATTGGCAAGGTAATGGTTTCTGATCGTGTTGGGTCTGACACCAGTATTTTCTTCACTAAGTGCCTTAGCTTTGCCAATTCAGGTCTTATGGAAATCCTTTTAGGAAGCGTGGGGTGTGATTCATTTAAATATACTTTGCATATCTCATTAGCATATCTTGCTGGTGTGCTCCTATTTGAGCACAGGTGTCTCTCCATATGTTATTTGGAGGAATGTTTGAGGGGATATTTATCCCTTCTTCCCCTCTTCTTCCCCTCTTCTTCCCCTCTTCTTCCCCTCTTCTTCCCCTCTTCTTCCCCTCTTCGTCCCCTCTTCGTCCCCTCTTCGTCCCCTCTTCGTCCCCTCTTCGTCCCCTCTTCTTCCCCTCTTCTTCCCCTCTTCTTCCCCTCTTCTTCCCCAATTTTTAGTGATAGACAAAAAAAGGAATGTGCCTTTTTGAGGCTGATCCATGGAGATTCACAGCTGAAAGGAACTTTGAATTTCTGCAAAAACTTCGCCCATCACTTCTTAGCATCCCCTAAGACATTAGAACCCAATATTACCATCGAACACGAAAATCTTCAGTAATTATACAAACAACAAGTTTAATCTTTGATAATATCCATCTTATATGGATAATATGTCTTTAATACATTAATTTTATGTGATTTCCTGTCTCCACATAAATGATTCTCCACCCCACACACACATACAAAAAGCATTTACTATAAATAGACATGCTTCAAAGAATGGACTATAAAATATAGTTTTTTTTCTCATATATTGCTAAAAATGTCTACATGTTTATATATTTCATAGGCACAGGGAAACAGAAGACAACATAAGTTGCCTTAATTAAGATTGAAAATTCCACCCTAAAGTCGGTGCCTTTATTTTACGTAATCTATTTCTGCTTCTTCCAGGTGCAGAATTAAATATGCACCTTAGGCCAGGGAGCGGCTATCTCCAATCCTCAAGGGCCACCAACAGATCCGGTTTTCAGGATATCCCTGCTGCAGCACAGGTAACTCAATCAGTCACTGATATGATTTAATGGTGTGTGTGTGTGTGTGTGTGTGTGTGTGTGTGTGTGTGTGTGTGTGTGTGTGTGTGTGTGTGTGTGTGTGTGTGTGTGTGTGTGTGTGTGTGTGTGTGTGTGTGTGTGTGGTGGAGAATCATTTATGTGGAGACAGGAAATCACATCAAATGAATGTATTAAAGTCATAATGACTGAGCCACTAATTGAGCCACCTGTGCTGAAGCCTAACCTGTTGATGGCCCTTGAGGACTGGAGTTGGCCGCTCTTGCCTTAGGGGCTTAATCTACATGACTCAAAGCAGCTGATCGAGCTGATTTCTGGCCACAATCATTTAAATAATCCTGGAATTTCAGACAAAAAGGCCTGATCGGCTGGTGTGAATGGCAAAGAATTAAACCCTAGATCAGGGGTGCGCAAACGGGGGGGTGTGGGAACATTTTCTAAGGCGGGCCCCACACTCTTCCCCATAACATTTACATTGGGGGGAGAGCGAAGGGCCTCTGTAACTGCCTCTTACCTTCTCTCTGGCTTCTCCTGATGTCATATCGCCATGACAATGCGACGTCAAAATTGCCAAGACAACGCGACGTCGTGACATCATATGAAGGCACAGAGATGAAATGCCGGAGAGCAGGTAAGAGGTGGGGGTGGGGGGGAGGGTGCGACTTCAAAAGTTTGTGCACACCTACTTTAGATGAATAGAGTAATCTGGAATGATGACTCAGCTTTAAAGTGAATTCTGTAAAAATATAAAAAAATGATTGTAGGTGCACTTATTAGATATATTTGAGAAGCTGGACGATCCTCATCCAAATACAAAGAGTTGTATCTGCGTGATGGGAGACATGAACAGTATTATTATTTTCTCATCATAGCACCAACTCTATACAGAATGATTTTTAACAATGATAAAATAGTTACATTTATAATTAGAGCAATATGTGAATGGTGTGCCAGAGAGTATAACATCTAAGAAAGGAATTCACTTAATAGAGAGTGCAATGACTTAATGTTTTCTGTAGCTTACTTTATCATTTCTGGTTTTTATTACTTTCACTCTTAATGCTGCTTAGCGTGACATTTAGTTGGTATAGATAATACTTTTAATCTAGTTATTAAACACTCTTTCATACTATTAATATAGCGTGCAGTGATTAGATATCCCTTCGTGTCCGGAATCTACTGTAGACCCTTGTTTTTGCAACCTGTGCTCTCTCGCTTGGTATTAGAGAGATCAGTGTTGGGTGAAGACCCAGGGTTACAGATTAGCACCCCATGATCATAAAGAATGCTCTTCTAAAAGATCTATGAAATAGTCCATACAAGAGAGGGTTCATAGCCGAATTTACATACCCCAACCAGAGAAATACTTCCTATTCTAACATGCCCATCTTGTCAATAACATTGGCTGTACAGAAAGGTGTCCAAAAGACAAGGAAGAAGCCCATTATCACTGCCAGTGTCTGTGCAGCTTTCTTTCTTGTTTTAATGAATTTTTATTTTTCTTATGGGAATTGATGGTGGAGTTTGGGACTCTTGACATTTTTCTCTGTAGCGTGTGCCTGTAAGGCCTGTTTTCTGGCTGCTTTGTGAATCTTCCAGTAGGCAACTAGCATGATAAACATGGGAAAGTAGAAGGCAACAAACGAAACGGATAGGGAGTACACTTGATTAACTAGAAGAAAGATAAATTGTTAGTTAATACATGTTCTATGCCTAATAAATGGAGACCAATCATGATTGGGGCAAATGAGATGAACACAGGCACAGCCTAACATGTACAAGTAAGTGTTGTCACTCTTTTTGGAGACATTTTGTAACCATATAGAAGCGGGTTGCACACTGCATAATAGCTGTCAAAAGCTATGCAACCCAAGTGCAAATATTGATGCAGTGCCGAGCATGACGTCAAGACTAGAATGAAGTCTACAGCCGAGATACCAACAGCCTTCAATTGTTCGTATCATACTGTAAGGCATCACCACCACCAGAAAATCTGCAACTGCAAGAGAGATAACAAAAGAGTTGGTTGGGGAATGTAGCGGTTTAAAATAGGCAATAGAGATGATCACTAGAATATTTCCAGTCAAGGTTGTTAGGATCAGTCCACGGATCAAGGTGTAAAGGATCAGCTTAGTAGTAACATTTGTTACAGTAGAGAGACAGGATGTGTCCACTGTGTTTGAAGATTCATGTGCATAGTCTGGATTGTCAAAAATATTCAGCATCTTTCGTTCACCCTGCTCAAAAATTAAATATACAGATTAATGTTCAACACCTTCCTGGGAAGGAAAATGTTTAATTTTATAGATGATTGGTTCAATGCATAAATAAAGGCAGAATGATGGTGAAGGACAGGGAACCCTATTTTATATAGTCTGAAAACACTTCCCAGTTCTAGAAAACTTCAATTTAAATGCATAGGACAAAAATCTGGGAATTATGGGACAACCGGTAACTTTATTCCAAAACATTTGACAGATATTGTAACCCTTTTTGTCCCCCAGTGTCCACTATTAGGGTCCCATTCCCGAAGTCCCAGTTTCCTAGCTATAATGCATAAGAGGTCAAAATACACACAATGTCCCCGGCTTATCGGTGCTGATAAGCTGCCGGGGAACCCCGGTTTAGGGGTAACTATCTGGGCTTCCCCTTAATTATGAAGGCTGGCTACACCCTACCTACACAGCAGCACCTTAATAAATTGCATACAAAATTTGTACCCGCAAACTTGTTACATCATAGATAATGTGATTTCCCTTTGTGACTTTTGGCATGCATCATATTTCTTTGAATGGACCTGCTCCAAAATATTGGGTTCTGGATGACCTACAAAATGCGTCAGCTGTACAATAAAAGGTGCTACAGTACATCTGTATATAAAAATGATTCACTCTCAAAGGGATTTTGATTTTTTTAACTGACATTCTAATTCTGTACTCGTGATAATCACTGATTGGTACAAAACTTTTGTCTTTATTTAGTGCTGCTCTAGATGGAAACCTGTCTTATATGTGTAGCCAAGTCCCCTTGGGCTACTAATTCCCTGGCTCCTCAAAGGCTGTGCCTATAGTGCCTATAGTTATATTTCGCTGGGCGGCGGCGTTGCGTGTTTCTGGCAATTTGATAGGTTCAAGGGCAATCACGTGACGCGACAGCCCTTGAAAAATCTAATTTTGCCGGCTACCAGTTTTCACAATGGCAACATCGCTCTGTCGCCGTCGCACGCACAATAAGCGCAAAGGGAACAGTTCTGGATATATACCCTGGGAACTAAAGTACCTAGTGGGTTAAATGAACTGATTGAACTTGTTCCTTTTTTAAAATAATATTAAATCTGTTCAACTCCATTCTGTGCTATTTTTGGTTTAAATATTATTCATATTAATGTGCTACATACCTCGGTCTGACATATATTTGTTAGTCGCATTAATATTTATCATCTTTCACGTTTAATATGTTTTTTTTTTTGTAGGGATGGTACAAGTGAGTTTTAAGGAACATAATACAGCTAAACCCCATTATAGCGCGGTCCTCAGGGTCCACCCGAGATCACCGCGTTAGTAACGGAGTCGCGAAAAAACAAAATGGTCGCCACAATTTATTTATTTTATTAAATGCCGCCGCTTAAGTGCTACCGCGTCCGCCGGAGGGAAAGCTGAGAACTCTCCCAGCATTCCCAGACCCAGTGGGGCAGCGGCAACCACACAAATCTCTTACCTGGCATCTGGCAGCTCTGCTCCCGGTGTCTGTCAGTGTTCAGAATGGCCAGCATATCACTGCTGTGTTACGATCGCACTGCGCATGTGCATGGGATCGGGTTTCAAAGAAGAGACTGTGGCGTCCCTGCTTTGTTTACATGAGCCATGTGCAATGCTCTCCACATGCAGACACATGCGCTGTTCATGGCTATGACTAAACACTACACAGACTGTATGGGCGGACAGTGTGTGTGTTAGTGTGTGTCTGTGTGTGCCAGTGTGTTAGTGTCATTGTGTGTGTGTTTAAGTGTGTTAGTGCCATTGTGTGTGTGTGTTTGTTTAAGTGTGTTAGTGTAAGGGTGTGTTTAAGTGTGTGTAAGTGTGTTTAAGTGTGTGTAAGTGTATTTAAGTGTGTGTAAGTGTATTAGTGCCAGTGTGTGTGTGTGTGTGTGTGTGTGTGTGTGTGTGTGTGTGTGTGTGTGTTAGTGTAAGGGTGTGTTTAAGTGTGTGTAAGTGTGTTTAAGTGTGTGTAAGTGTGTTAGTTCCAGTGTGTGTGTGTGTGTGTGTGTGTGTGTGTGTGTGTGTGTGTGTGTGTGTGTGTGTGTGTGTGTGTGTGTGTGTGTGTGTGTGTGTGTTGGTGTAAGGGTGTGTTTAAGTGTGTGTAAGTGTGTTTAAGTGTGTGTAAGTGTGTATAAGTGTGTTTAAGTGTGTGTAAGTGTGTTAGTGCCAGTGTGTGTGTGTGTGTGTGTGTGTGTGTGTGTGTGTGTGTGTGTGTGTGTGTGTGTGTGTGTGTGTGTGTGTGTGTGTGTGTGTGTGTGTGTGTGTGTTAGTATAAGGGTGTGTTTAAGTGTGTGTAAGTGTGTTAGTGTCATTGTGTGTGTCAGTGTGTGTGTGTGTGTGTGTGTGTGTGACAGTGTGTCGGTGTGTGTTTAAAACCTCAGCAGTAGAATAAAAAATACAGAAAATGCACAATTGTACAGTATTTACACTTTTATTGATGCATTCTACAATAAAGTACTGTATTTAAAACACCAATTACCGTGTTGTTCATTTCTCATAAATACTGTAAATAAAGTACTGAACGTTAAATAACTTTTTGCTCAACACACAAAAATACATACAGTATCCACTGTAGATACAGCACATACTGAACTCGCAACTGCTTTTATACAGTACAGTACATGTAACATTTCAGTTACTGTACATTGCTGTTTGAACATTAACAATTGTGCTGTAATTCCTAATTAAAGTGAAAACCGTGTAATGCACTCTGTGTTCATGTAACAACTGTACAACAAAAAACATACAGTACTGTACATAATAAAAACAGCTTGAGATTACACTTTAAAAAAACTATCGAGGGTTGTCTGTTTCACTGCATCTCTTTTCTTCTTTTTGACGATTTCAATGATTCTTTTTAATTGCAAGATTGTAATTGAATCGATGTTTTCTGTCTCTAGAAATTTAAGTCCTGTTTGTAATCCTACCAGCGCCTCTGTGATCTTTGGTGGCGGCTCTGGTTCCTCATCCTCATCGTCTTCAGTAGTATCCAAATCAGTATTTTCACTGCTAAGGCTGTGAATGATTTCTGAGTCCGTCATATGTTCATGAGTAGGACAGCTGCTGTCCCCATCGACCCAACAGTCAATTTTAGCCCCACTTTCCGTATCAAGGAACGGTTCCAGTACTCGTTCTGCATTGGCCATTTCCTGTTCTGTGAGGCCTTCATTCACATAGTTTGCAAATAACAGATTGGCGGCGGTGACTTCTTCCTCCGTAAACCCCTCAAAGTCAGCATCGTCTTCACTGTCACTGGCGACTTCAACGTTAGCCGGCACCGGACGTGCACCTGTTATGTTTCGCCAACATTTCGAAATGCACATTTGTGTGACCACTTCCCATGCTTCGCCACCAATATAAAAAACTTCTTTTAGATTCATTTTTTTTAAAAATGTCATAACTGAATCATCACTTATAATTATTCGATGTATCAGCGTGTTCTGAAAGTTCATCTTAAAGGTTGCAATAATGCCTTGATCCAGTGGCTGTATTTTGGATGTCGTGTTCTTGGGAAAGTAGCTGACCCTTATTTTTCCATCTCGGCTTATTATGCTATCGGCCGGGGGATGTGCAGGGCAGTTATCAAGTAACAATAAAGCTTTTGTATCCAACCTTTGTTGCCGTAAGTTTTTACGGACCTCTGGTACAAACTGTTGATGAAACCACCTTTCGAAAATACTGGCAGTCATCCAGGCATTTTTGCTAAAGTCATACGCAAAAGGCATAGTACCCATATTCACATGGTGGAAGCACCGCGGTGATTTAAACTTGCCAATACAAAGTGGCTTCAGTTTGGGATTTCTAGTTTGGTTCACACAAAAAAGTACAGTCACTCTGTCTTTCATTTGTTTAAATCGGTATTCGGTAGCATTTTGAAACACAGTCCGGTCTCATCGCAGTTATAAACCTGTTCTGCGGTATAGCCACCATCTTCAATTATCTTCTGAAGCTGGGCAGGGTACGAGCATGCAGCTTCATCGTCAGCTGACCGTATCTCTCCTGATGTAGCGGTTTTCCTTATTCCATGTCGCCTTTTAAAGCGATCTAGCCATCCACTACTTGCCGCGAAGGAGGTTGAAGCATTGCCGTGAAGTTGGCTGTGAAACTTTTTGGCTTGCGTTTGCAGATGGGGTCCAGACAGAGGCATGCCTTCGGATCTTTCTTGGACAAACCACTGAAAAACAGCTTTATCCAACTGGCTGTCTTTAGGTTCACGCAAACGATTACGCTTCAGTCCATCGTCTGTTTCTATGGATTTAACTGAATCACGAAGTTTCTCCTCCTTTTTCCATCCGCGAACTGTAGACTCATTCAGTCCTAGGTCTCTAGCCACTTTGGTTTGCGTGACTCCAGACTATAGAATCAAATATGCGAGGAGCCTGGAGGATGATATTTGCTCCGACACATCTGGCATGTTCGAGAGAATTCTGGTGTCTTTGTCAACTGCCGGGAGAGACCAGGGGAGCAGTGTGGACGATTCACTCGCTAAGCAGGATGCAAAGGAACTGTATGAAGTCGGCAAGAAGAGGTGGGGAACAGATGAAGTGAATTTGAGAAGGGGATTACAGTGAGTAGGGAGGGGGGTTACTGGTTGAGCAGGGGGGTATTTTTAGCAGGAGGGTACTGTGAGCAGGGGGGGGGATACTGTGAGAGTGGGGGGTACTGTAAGCAGGGGGGGGGTACTTTGTGAGCAGGTGTGTACTTTGAGCAAGGGGGGCTGTCAGCAGGGGGGGATACTGTGAGAGAGGGGGGGTACTGTGAGAGAGGGGGGGTACTGTGAGAGAGGGGGGGTACTGTAAGCAGGGGGGGTACTTTGTGAGCTGGTGTGTACTTTGAGCAAGGGGGGGCTGTGAGCAGGGGGATACTGTGAGAGAGGGGGGGTACTGTAAGCAAGGGGGGTACTTTGTGAGCTGGTGTGTACTTTGAGCAAGGGGGGCTGTGAGCAGGGGGGGATGTTTTGTCCCAATTTATGCCCACCCCTTAAAAATTAAAAATAATTTAAAAAAACCGTGAGCCACGTGAAAACCGCGTTATAACCGATTTCGCATTATAACGGGTCGCGCTATAACGGGGTTTACCTGTATATTCACTTTGGCTCCCAGCCAGGGAACTACGTAGTTTACCTTTTGTTATCCCTCGAATATTTTACATGTGGGTATTTTCAGAAGCAAGGGTCACGTTTGGTGTGATTGGCTCCCGATAGCATTAACACAGTTCCCTTTTAAATCACTCCAAGCCCTGTAAAATTTCCTCCACTTTATTGGGAAAAGGCAGCAGGATACAGATACTTGTGGATTATTAGTTAGAAACCGGTAAAAAGAGATGGCCTCACCATGGGGGATAAACAGAGAAGGGGTTCTTTACTCACTGTCTCCAGGGTGTAAAAGGAAGTGAGGTGCAGTGTGGGTAAAGGAATAGTCTAGGGGCAGACTATGTCTGAACAAACAGGAGGGGGGGCAGACTAGCCCATTCTGGTGAGGATCTCAGAAACTGCAGTAGCAGCTCACTGCTTCCATGCCCAGAGGCAAGAAATGCAACATTGTTGCAAGTTACACAGGCACAGTACTGTATGTGTGTGCAAACTCCATGCAGCTGGGAATAAGATCTGACAGGCAGAAGCTGCAGAGGAGAGAAATGTAGTTCTTGTTCCATGACAGGGTAACTTTTCTGTACTAACATTTTATATGTATGACTATTAAGTTATGTCGTATTATGTGTTAAAGATTGTTATAGTGGTACATGCTAAGAGGTTCACTTTCATGTAAGCCCTTACCTTCTAAGCTCAGTAATTAACTCTGTGAAGGCTGACATGCAGGATTGATTGATTGCATGCATGCTTTTTAATGCTGCTGGTTTTAGGATATCAGGGTTAAATTTAACATCTTCCTTGATATTTATAATAACCACCGTTTTATATGGTTTTAGTCTTTTTACAGTATATAGACATTTTATATTAAATTGATAGTAACATTATGTACTAATAATTGTGTTTTTGTGATTACTTAAATGTTTGTCTTGTTTAGTATTGTTCATGTACTGTCAGTGTTTTACGATTTTATTAACAGGTGTGTCATATAGCACACTGATTGGATTGCTAATTGCAAGGTGCCATTCCCATAGGCTGATATTATTTCCAGGAAGGGTACTTAACTAGTGCCAAGAGAACTGTTAGACCAACTCCCTGAGGAAGTGTAATTTTGACACGAAACACTTCGCGGTGAGGTCATAGGCAGCGACGGAGGGCTCAAGACGACGGACTCCAGAAGCTGCGCACGCATACACACCCATGAGGGCTCCGTTGAAGGCATTGGGCTGGCTGATAATCATCATGTAAGCCCCATTCCATAAGATCTCTGAATTCAACGAGTGCCTTGGGGTACTGAGGCTTGCCCTCTGTTAGTGTTGCGTGTTGTATCATTGGATATTATGATCCGGTCTTAATTTTAAGTATGTTGTACATGTATTAGTGTACAGAGAAATTGTGTTTGGTAGTACATCCTGTCTCTGTGTTTTCTCTCATGCGCCCCTTTTGTTTTGTTTTACTTCTGTTCTACCTAACAGGTATTCACCAGCACCAGAATACACCGGTAGCTATATGATCTCATTAAGGCTGCGGTCCCAGTCATGACGGCGGTCCCAGTCATGACTGTGACATGCGTGCGCGGCGGGGGGGAAGGGGGTACGGCGCGTGCACAGCGCTAACCGCGATCTGCGGTCTGAGGGGAGAGAGGGAGCTTGCGACGGGAGGGGGCGTGGTCTGGGATTTGCGGGGCGTGGCCATCACGTCACGCGGCTGGTTCGCCCTCATTGGGTGAACCGCCGGTGGGGGTGTGGCCACGCCTCCGTCGCTAGGAGTAAACTCAATTTCCCCTGCCTCCCTGAAAAGCTGTCGTGCAGAGTAGGAGGAAATTGCACGTCAGGGTAGTAACTGGGACCGGAGGTACTGGGGGGCGGAGTTTAATCGCACAGCGCACACCGAGACGTGCGCTGTAGTAATTACTGGGACCGCAGCCTTAGGGTGGGGGAAAAGGTGCTACTAGTACTGACAGGTTTACTTTCGGTCACTATTATTATTTGCAGATTATGCTAGGCATAAGTTGGTGCAAGGTTCTCTCATTAATAATGTGAAGGAAAACTACTGTAAGTACAACAAGATCATTTTGGTATGTACTATAATTGCACATATAATAAATAAGCATCTGTCTCAGCAGTGTTAAAAATCAATACTGTCTGTTAATGCACATTGATCAAGGAAGTAATCTTCATGTTTGATCCAAACAAGAAGTCAATACCTGTCTACAGATGCTTGTCTCACCCTTATTCCCCTTCTGTGAACAGTGAGCCCATTAGAGAAATTAAGTTGTCTCAAAACTCCAGAGATATCATATCAGTAGCTCGGGTTTGTAATGTCTGTATTCTAGCTTCAATGATCAAAGAGTAAACATCACAAGAGAATTGTATTTAAGAGATGCATTTGAATCTCTGACAGCCCCTAACTGCACATGTTTCTGTTAATTGCATAAAAAGATGGGTGATATTCAAGCAGAAATATTTTACCAGCAATTTGGAAAGGCTTTAGTGTTGCTGCTGCATAATTAGCACAGATGTATTAACCCTGTCGCAATGCCCTTGAAGTGTTCTTTGTAAGTGTAGGCAGGTTTCCCCTGGGTCCCCCGTGGTTCCCAACCTCCTGTTGTGGGTGTGGAGGTACAGGGTGTGCTCGGCGAGTGCCGGGTATTTGCGGTGGGGACTTGGGAGGTGACCGGATCACCTGACGCTCCCGGTGGCGCCTTTTGCAGGGCGCCACCATGTTATAAATGCCGCGTATGCACAGAGTGCCAGCAGTAGTTGTGGCGGCCATCTTGGGACTCCTTGTGCAAGCGCAGTGCAAGCGCAAGCGGCATCCATTAGGGAAATAGCACCGCAGGGGAACTACAAACCTCATAATGCCCAAGGGCTAGGAGTCAAGTGGCTAAACTTAACCAATTGCACGGGCGGATTCCCCTGCTCCTTGATATTGATACTTTGCACGTGCTAGGGACAAGATTAGGGTAGATTGTGTATCTGCAGGGCGACTGTGACCCCTATACTAGACCCCTGTTAGGCCCAAGTTAGGCCCCGACTCCCACATAGCTTGTGGCTGCTATAGGGACCGGCCCCTTAGACAGGGACACTGCCCCGCTTAGCATCATTAGTGTCAGGGTCGCAGCAGAACGCCACGCAGCATTTGCATTTGACCACCACCGAAAGGCACAGAGACTATCATCACGGTGGGACACTCCAACCAAATACCACCCCATGTGGAGGTAGATGCCATCAAGGACAACGTCGCTGTATCAGGGGATCACTTTTGGGTGGGTTGACTCTGTGGACACCAGGGTGGTTGGGTGCCATGGGGCACCTCAGTACTTTGGGGTAAACCCTACCGGGTGTGAACACGGTGTTGGGGACACAGTGTGGGGTTGCGGCCCTGCGAGGAGTGGTTCTGTTATTATCATTATTATTCTTACGCGTTCAGTAAACATGTTATACCAAACCAGTGTGTATTACTTATATAGTGCAGGTGGAGGCGCTGTCACCAGACGGATCAGGTACACCCCAGGCTCCCAGCAGCGGAGGTTCAGGCCTCCTGTGAGCAGCAGGTAACGCACCACACACACCATAGCCGCCACATCTCCCATAGGGTGGGGGTAAGTGTGTTACATAAGCTAAGTAAATGGAAAAAGTTAGAAACAGATCCTACATACAGTAGCATATTTACTGTTTAGATATGACTGTTCCACTACATCAGTGGTAGCCAGCTCCAGTCCTCAAGAGCCACCACGTCAGGTTTTAAAGATATCCCTACTTAAGCACAGGTGGTTCAGTCAACGACTGAGCCCCTGATTGAGCCACTTGTGCTGAAGCAGAGATATCCTTATAACCTAACCTGTTGGTGGCCCTTGATGACTGGAGTTGGCCACAACTGCACAACATCAAAGTCTATTGAAATACTGCCGAACCAAAAAGCACTTTTGGATCTTTAAATCTGAGCTGAATTCCACTGTTTTTTTATCAGCAGAGCAAATAGTCACTTTACAGATGAAAACACTGACTTTTGATTGTTCCAGAAAATCAAGTTAAAAAATGGAACCATCTGTTTGTGCTTTAAATAAATAAGCAAAGTATGCCGTGTGGTAAACTTACCAAGCAAAATTCAAAAAGGATGTACTCCGTGTTTTGATGTCATTAGTTATTCCCCAGCAAACGTGTGGAGCTTTCGTTATTTGTTTCACTGATGGAGGAGTCTGCAAAGCATTCCTATGACTCAAGCTTTGGAGGGTTTGAGTTTATTGACTCCTGCTGCAGCTTAACAGATAAAAATCATTTTATTAGAGCACATATCCTGTCCAAATTTAAATTACATTTAGAGGATTTCTCCTGAAATGAAAGTTTCCCGTAAATACTGTGCTGATATCTCCCAAGGGTATCAAATATTCAATCAACTGCCCTGCGTTTATGCTAGTCCATTCATACAGTGTGGACACAAAGTATGCTTTTGTGGGTTTAGTTTGGTCTTGGGACAACATCCCAAATCACCCATGGGCAGTTGGTATTGAGCTCTAGTGGTCATATTGATCACAGCACACAAATGATGCAGGTTGTGATATTTTTGTTGTTGGTACTATATTTTGATATATTTGGAAGGCTTTGGCCTGTATTTGTTGTGTGGGAGGAGTAGCAACACCAGTCCAGTCTTTGAGCTTGCCTCCCTGCAGCAGGCCGATTAACTAATCTCAGCTGATCTATGCTTTTAAATATCAGACATTTCTCAGGCTCATTAGCTAGCTGCAAAATGAGAATCATACCTTACTCCTCCCTTTCATACTCCCTTCTCCTTAGTGCTGGTCTCTTACCCTCTGCCACTTTTTTGTGGGTAGGAAAGTCGAAAGTTCCCAATTCAATAAATTCAATAAATCATTACTAATCCATTACCATTGTTCCAGATTTGTTAGCTACGTGCACACACAACAAATATGTTGACGTATCACCAACCATGTGTGCAGCGCTTCAAAACATAGACATTAGAATACAGGTACTTGTGGCACAATAAATGCATCGTATTATAGGTCACACAATAGAACAATCCCTGACCCAGACAGTTCACAATCTCTAATATGCTGAGAAACCTTTGACTTGGAGGTAACTTGGGAGAGCTTATCCATAAATGTGACATACATGCACATTTGCGACAGCGTAGGTACAGATGTACCCAACGTTAATGCAACACGTGGTGAGCTGCAGTGCCACATGCACAAAGCCCCAGCAGAAGAAGTGGCTATGCATGCGAGATGGGGCGAGGCTATTGCACTCCTGTTCCTGCGGGTGCGCGCCACCCGCGAGTGGTGATAACATTAGTTACATGTGTAGATTCTGTGGATTTGATAACAAGCCCCAAGAAAGAAACCACTTATAACAAGAGAGGTGTTATAAAAAGAACAGTTGACGGGAGTATATGAGATGGTCTTTGAAGAAGCAAAGCAGAGTGTTTCTGATAGGAGTGGGACACATTTCAGGAAAGTTACTACCTATTTCATACTGTAGTAACACTCAGCAGATCACTGCAAACTGTTTGTAGGACTTGATTTATTAAGGTCTTAATTTACCTTTAACCTTATCTACAGCCCCGGAAAAATACAGTATGCCACTGTTGGGAAGAACACCTGCTTACTTTTTTTTAAATTCCAACAATGTGTGTTAAACAACCAAACCTAAGCAGACTTCCCATAACCATGTCTTGAGCAAACAGACCTGCCGTGACTGATGATACAGATGGGCGAAATGGTCCATTGCAAAATGTTTACATTTCCTAGTTTCACAAGATATTTACCCAAGATTTACAGAGCTAAAATAAATACAAAATTAGTTTTAGCTGCTGCAGGAATCTGCTAAAATTGACAACACTAAGAGACCCAGACCCTGCAATGGGGTTAGGACAGGGATCCCCCAAGCTCAGTCCTCGAGAGCAACCAGCAAGCCAGGTTTTCAGAAAAACACATCCTTCAGTAAGTTGTCTTGGTGATTATTAGAACTGAGTTAGTAGGTTTATGTAGTGTTCATTTCAGGAATCTTGGACACCTGGCTGTTGGTTGCTCTCAAGCACGGACACTTGGAGTCTGTGGCCTAACAAGAGGGAGAGAAAATTCGGGAGAGGGGCTTCAACAGAAAATTAGAAAGAGAGGGGGAGTGAGGGAGAGGAAAATAAATTATACTTAAAATACACCAAGCATAACCTACAAACTACAGTCATGAGTTAAAAAAATTATCTGTATTAAATAAATATATGAATAGATCTTTACAGCTCCATTATTCTGCGGAGAAATAATTACTACAAATGGGTCTTTATTGGTAGTGCTAATTATAAAACATTGATTCGAAAGCATTTTACCTCCCACGCTTCTTTTTATAATATTGATAACCCAAAAATCCAAATACAGTTTTACTACACATGTGTTTTCTACCAATGCCAATATTTATGTTTTTCATCCAAAAAAAAGAGCTTTGGAAAATTCTTCAAAAAGCTGTTTTATTGCCTGAATGTTTGTAGACAAAATGTTAGTTTATTCATTTCTACGTTAACGTCAGTACAAGAAGGTAACTTGCTTTAATTTCACCTCTTGCGTCAGGAGGCAAGTAGTTCGGAGGTCACTTCTGAAAGCAATTTATGTTTCATAAAATGTGTGAAGCATTTTACAGCCCAGTATGTGAAAAGAATGCTGATATTAATCTAATATAAGGTATCACCGTTTAAAGAAAATGATTGAGATTCAAGAATAACATGAGTAAAAGTGTATCCAGTTAAGCTCTCTATTCCTTACAAAGATGGGCCCTGGAAAATGCAGCATAACTCCTCAATTCTCCTTCAGTTTCATGACAAAGTAGGGAATGTTATCATCTCCTTTGGCTTTTGCCTCTATAGTCACCGGATGTCACTGTATATAGAGAGTATAATTATATACCTATGTCAGGGGTAGGCAACTTCAGCCCTCAAGGGCCACCAGCAGGTCAGGTTTTCAGGATATCCCTGCTTCAGAACAGGTGTCCGAATCCACTGATTGAGCCACCTGTGCTGAAGCAGGGATATTCCTGAAAACCTGACCTGTTGTTGGCCCTTGAGGGCTGGATTTGTCCACCCCTGATCTATGTCATTGCCAGACATATATAACTGCTACTGTATGTTTAAGGAAGGACAGATCGGGGAAAAAAGGCAATGCTATTCCCCCAAAAGTGGTAATGTTTGAGGTTATTACAACTGATCTATGCAACTAAGAGAATTAGACATACTATGCATTTGCCAAAAGTAAAATCTATTCTTATTATATAATGAAAGTCCTTCAAATATAAGGTGATAAACATGTAATATTGATATATTCACTCATTTCTGATGCCTCGATCCCAATGCTTCTTCATAGTGCTCCATATTGTCGCCAAGGACCAAGTGAATGTATCTGCGATTGAGAGAGAGCGAGCCTTGTTGTCCCAATGGAGGCACATTGTGGACCAGACTGAAGTCAATTGATTGCAGAATACATTTTCACTGGCTTCTCTGGAGATAGTGCCTGCTGCCTGTACATTTGGTATCACTATCCGGTGCCTGATATATTTTGTCTGAGGCTGCAGGGGAAGAGTTTCAGATACATGGAATTCCTTACAGATTGAAACATCTGTACATTTCGTCTCGGTAATTACTGCAGATAAACAGTGTGTCCACCAACCATATGTCTGAATGCAACTCCCTGGTTCTGCCTAAGTGATTCATATATTATGTTACTGCTATGACTTTGCTCCATTAGTTTTCATTGTTAGAAGACAGTTCAACGTGTGAACCATATAGATACCTACAGTATACTCTTCAGTGGTTTCTGACTTGAGTTATGTTCCTTGTGAATTAAAATTCTTTCTACCATATTATCTTATTCAAAGCTCCTGAAATAATACTTTTTGAAACCATTGGACAAATTTGCAGGATAACAACTTCTGATATGAAAATGATTGAAGTCTGCCAATCTGAAGCAGTAATGCTAAATATATACGTGGCCAGTACTTAATGCCACTATTTTTTATTTTTTTTTACTATAGAGCATAGGGTCTAAAGTACTGATTCTGCCACGAGTATCCGAACACTTGCCTGGGAAAATCTGGGGCAATCTCCCAGTAATGCTGCAACATTTCTGTGACATTTCTGCAGACAGACTAATGGCCCATCGGATTAACACAGCGGGGGTCCCTGGCAGTCCTATTCAAACTGAATGAGACTGCCAGGGACCCCCGCTCTGTTAATCACAGAAATGTCACAGAAATGTCACAGAAATGTTGCAGCATTACTGGGAGATTGCCCCAGATTTTACAAGGCAAGTGTTCGGATACTCGTTGCTGCATCTGTATTTACCAATGTCTCACACTGACAAAACTGGTGTGACGCCAGTGCATACTGTAAGTCTATGTTCAAGTAAAGGTACCCCATTTAAAGCAATTGGAGTGTTATTATTTGTTATTCTTCTCGTGCAATTATTTTGCAATTGTTCTGCCCCAGTTTGCAGCCAGGAGAGATTAGTAAATAGACAAACATACTGTAGTTTCACTCCTAGAGCCAGCTCCTTTGTCAATCCCGGGGCATAGCATTCAGCAGTTCATATAAATAATCTTTATATTTATGAATATTATTTTTACTTTAATGCTATGCAGCACTGACATTTTTCAGAGGGCTTTACAAAACAATATTCAGCATGACCTAGGGGCTTAGCAATTGGATGCTTTATAAATAATGTTTGAGTGCAATACCCTTCGGCATTCCAATGCATACAATTGAATGCAATATATTATTTATTTATTTATTTATAACAGCACTTATCCAGGGTGCTGGACATAAGTTGGTAAAACAAAGGTGTGGTTAGATATAGATTAGATTATAGAGTAATTGTTAAGATGTCATTGTGATAGGTAGGGGTGGGAACATTATGGTCAGGCTATGGGTTACAGTAGGTGCATTGAGGACTTGCTTGGTTTGGGGGCAGTGGATGAAGTTAGGTGTCTGGATTTATTCTTATCGGTGGTATGGTGAAGGGTCTGACAGTGGGGATAATGGAGGTGATGGGATTGGTGAGGTGGGGGGACTTTGGAGGGTTTTGGAAGTGGTGAGGGTAGGGGAGATCTTGGGTCGTGGGGAGGGTGGGATGAGGGAGGGGAGGGGATGGGATAGGAAGTTAACGGGGGATCATGGAATGTGATGGAGAAGAGATTAGTTTTTACTAATGTCTCCCAGTGACAAAACTGTAAGATAATTCATAATATTTGTTTTTCTAATCTGCCTTTCCAGTGATAGAACTGTAATTCTTAGGCCCAAAGCTTCATAACTCCGTTATTGTCTTATCAAGGTGCCACGTTTAGTTAACACATCGTTCGGTGCTAATGTAGATCCTCAAAGCTAAAAAAAATAGCGCGAAGCTCTGTTGTACGGGTAAGACAAAAAGAGGCGTTTCCATTAACATCGCACAGATCTCAGTTACACATAATTCTGCTATTTAACGATGCACTAGTTAAGTGAAGGCTAAACTTGTAGTTACTTGCAGTCAGACCTTTAACGAAACTGCCCGCTGCAGTACGTGAAACATTAGCTGCACATAGCATTAGAGACAACTCTCAAAATTACAATTAATACAGCAACTGCTTTCAAATTCAAACATTACTTTCTACTAAGTTTTTAAATTGGTAGAAAAATAAGGCAGTGCACTGCCCAAAGTAACAGAAGGAGGCTCACGGTTTTATTTATTTATAACAGAAAGGCACAACTTGTATTTGATAATGCATTGGATACTGAATGTGATGATACAACTGATCTGAAATATCATTTTACACGATTTGAAAAGTTAGTCACAACGAGAATTCGACTATGGTGGGATATTATATCTATTGAAAATTACATTAGAACTAAACGAATTCCAAGAGGTTTTCGAATTAAAAAATCCCCCACATTCGGTTTTCCAGAAGACTCTTTAGAAATCAACTGGAAACAAGCACTTGATGAATGCTCCTTCAAGTTAATGGACCTCATTGTATCTTTTAAAATTAAAGAGAAAACACAAATTGAAAAAGATATAGAAAGTCTGCAGAAGAAACTATGTGAGTTTACAGAAATGGAAGTTTTTTTAGAAATGGATGTAGCATTAGCTAAGAATATAAATAAAGTGGAAAAGGAGATTATGCAGAAAAAACAGGTGAAGTTTGAGAGGGATAAACAGGACTACTTAAGAAATCAGATTTATTTCTGGCAAATACCAGTCACCAACAGAAAATCCTATAATCCCTCTCAAATCAACAGCTCTACTCCTGCTAAAGCAAAAAGAAAACATTTTTTTCAAAAATCAATCCTTAAAAACAAATCTGATCAATTAACCACCAGTCAGGAATCAGATGTGTCATGGAACAGAAATACCCCTGTCTGCCTTTTCTGTTTCAGCCCCCCTTCCCTTGGCAGTTCCCCCTGCTAGCTGCACTAGGATGTCACTTTCCTTGCAGTTCTCTCTCAGTGCAGATGGAATGGATACATTATGTATCTCTTTCTCCTTCCAGTCTGTCATACCCCTGGTTGCTCTGGCAACTTCTCCAGTCCTCCTAGTTTTGGGCTTTCCCATTTCCCCCCCTGTCTTTTGCTGACAGTTAGTGCAGTCTCACTGAACCTTTAGTGTGACCCTTGCACCTCACTTCCTTTTCCACCATTACCTCTGGATGAGTGAGCACTGCTGTATACTCCTGTATGGTAGGATTATCTTCTCACCTGCTCTTAACTACCAAGGCACCCACAGAGAGACACTATTCATACATCAACATCTCTTCACAAGTGACTGTATTTTATGCTACTTTCCCCAAATAAAATAAAGAAAAGAAACAGAACTTGTTGTGCTTGGAAAAGAGGGCCGAGTTGACACTATCTGGGCTATATCATCTTACACATGACCCCTGGCTTCCAGAATAGTGAGAAGATACCGTGTGCCTTACAGACACTTTCTGGCTTCCAGAATAAGATGCCTCAGGTGCTGAGGCTTCAGGACACTCTGTTTCATTCCATACACATTCTGAAAATGAAGAGAGATATTCTGAAAAACAAAAGAAACCAAAAGGGTCCAAATCAAAGTCTGACTGGGGGAGAAAACCAGATGAGCAAAAAGAAATTATGCAAAGTCAAAGATCCACCTTTTTTACAATGTCAAAAAACGACAGAGGACAAGAAGGGGTAGACGGGGCAGATCTAAAAGGGTCCTCGACAAAGAGGAAGAAAGCCAATTAGAAGACCTTAGTGAAGTCATTAATATATCTAATGTGGAACTCAACAAAGAGGAACTTTCTCTCCTCAGTAAAGGACTTAAATTTGCCCCATCATCCAATTTCAACCTTTTTGATACAGTCGTGGACTTACACAAATTTATTAGAAAATTAACTCTTAATAAATTCTTTAAGAAAAATGTTGGCATACAAGACACAGGTACTGTACACTCTGCACCAGGTGTGGGGGTTGTTGACAGTTCCTATGTTCCTGAAGTTATTGATATATGTGAAAATGTTTTTTCCTTTAAAGAGTTCTGCCATTTGCAGGATTTGAATGAGTTGCTCCTAGATCAGGATTCTCAATATGACTACCAAGATTTCTTGGGGAGGAAAGCCTCAGGGTTTAAAAACAAATCCAGTTTTTACCCAACTTATGTCAAGGGTAATGCAATAACAACTTTCGAGAAAATGGTAGAAAGAGATCTGTCTATCCTCTGTATCTCTGTAAAATCTAATAAACCCTTGACCAATAACTTAACTAAAGGTGAGGCCAAAGCGTTAAAAGACTTAAAATTAAATAAACAAGTAATCATTAAGTTTGTGGACAAGGGTGGGGCGGTAGTGGTGCAGCATAGGAGCGACTACCACAAGGAAGCTAAACGCCAACTTGATGATACTCTCTCCTATGCTGTACTTCCTGCCGACCCCACATGTTCATTCATGTCTGATCTAAAGGAACACTTAGAGAAAGGAAAAAATTTGGGTGTATTAGATACTAATGAGATTGAGTTCTTATATAATCCATTTCCCACCACGGCCGTGTTTCACCATCTCCCAAAGATCCATAAGACGTTGGTCTCTCCTCCAGGGAGGCCAATAGTCTCTAGCATTGGGTCTTTGGGAGATGGTCTCTCACGGTACGTGGATCACTATCTACAACCCCTGGCATTAGCTCTTCCGTCCAATATTTTGGACAGTGTTGATTTGATTAATCAGTTAGAAGGTTTCTCTTGGAAGCCCAATTTCATCTGGTTGTCTATGGATATCACATCACTTTATACTATCCTTAAACATGACCTGGGGATGGCAGCTTCAAGTTATTTTTTGGACACTTCAGATTTATCACCAGCACAGGGGAGTTTTATTTTGGATTCTATTCACTTTTTATTAACACACAATTATTTTTTATTTGACGGTGTTTATTATCTCCAAACACGTGGAACTGCTATGGGTACCAGATTTGCCCCATCCTATGCAAACTTATTCATGGGATGGTGGGAGTCGTTCCACGTGTTTGGAGATAGGAACCCGTTTAGGGATCACATTGTTTTTATCGTCGTTTCATAGACGACCTTCTTTTTATTTGGGAAGGTGATACTAACACTATGGGGCCTATGCAGAAAGGGCCGAAAAATGGCATTCGCCAGGGTTTCAATTCGCCAGGTTTTTGGCGTGTTAACCTCGCTGTATGCAGGGAGAGCCGAATCCCTGGCGAATGAATGCGCCACCACCATTTGAAATAATGGCTAGTAACCGGTGGTGAGACGGCTGCCTGGCGAGAAACTGCCGAGAAGCCGTCCCCTGGCGAGATATGTCTGCAGCAGAGAGAGATCCGCCGCTCTCTCTGCGCAAACATCAGCACATTAAAAATTATGTTAATACCATTTTTATTCATAGTGTACATGTGCAGGGGGTCTCCGGAGCTGAACCACATTGGTTTCAGGTCCGGGGACCCCCTGCTTCCCGAAATACAGGCCCCTTTATGAGGTGCCGGTATCCCTCTGCATTTAAAGGTCCCGATCACGTGACCGCAGAATGTAAAGAAAGCAGAGGGATACCGGCACCCCCTAAAGGGGCCTGTATCTCGGGAAGCGTGGGAACTCCATCCCTACTCTGATTGGCTCTAGTATACCATGTGACAGAGACTTGGGGGAGAAAGGATGTGACGTCATTGAAAGCCTGTCACATGGTACTAGAGCCAATCAGAGTAGGGATGGAGTTCCCACGCTCTGATTGGCTACCGTACCATGTGTGGACGGCCATGTTTCTTTTAATGACGTCATCTTAAAGGCAATTGAAGCAAAGCCATTCTGATTGGTTGTGCTCTCATTGCCTTTAAGTGACGTCATCAGTTTTTTTTTATCGGCCAAAACACATGGTTTTCACGGCCCAGTCAGGGCCGTGGGAACCATATGACGAAAATGTGACGTCATAGGCCTTTAAAAGCCTATGTCGTCTCATTCATTTTTAAGCCAGACGCCGAGGAGGAAGGTACTCCTACTGAAGAAGAAGGCCAGGGCGTGGCCGAAGACGGGAAAAAGACCCCGGAAGAAGATAGAAGAAAGAAGAATACAGATGAAGATGGATTACAAGTAGAAGACCCGTGGATTGATTTGGATTTTTAGTTTAATGTTTATTTTTTTATGGTTTGTTATTTTATGGGTTCCTGTGCCTGGTGGTTTTGTACGTGAGTAACCAGTTCAACAGGAGTCGGTGGGGCCAAGTAATGGTAAGTGAACTAAAGAAATGTATTTAATTGAACTAGTTAATTTTTTTAAATTCTGTTCTTTACATGTTTATTTAATTATCTGTGGTATATCATTTCTTGCCACTGTATGTATGTATGTCTAGAGAGATATATACTTACAGGGTAAGAAATGATAGTGTTTTAAAAGCTTGATTTGATGTGTTTTTAATTATTTTGACTATGCATGTACTTTAATGTGTGTTTAAAGTTTTTTTAAATTAGATAGATGTAATCGTTGCTATTGTATGTTGTTTTAGAGGTCAGGGGTAGCCTTGGTTGTTACTTTTTTATGCTTCTTGGTACTTATATATTTTCACAGCCTACATTGTTCAGTTGCAGGTTTGATTTAGTTAATTGTTTAAGTGTTAGTGATGGAATGTAAATTGTTTAGGGATGGAATGTAAATTGATTAGGGATGTCATTATTGAATGGTAATTGATTTATGTTTACCGGATTGGTTAAAACAGTATATTTGTTTGGAGTTATCTGTATTTTGCTTGCAATGTTATTGTTAACATTCATTTGCAGAATGTATATGGTGCGTAGATTATATGCATCATATATACAATGTAAATGCAATGTGTTGATTGTGATTAGAGGTTTTTGATTGGCATTTGATATTTTTGATTGTAATATCAGTTAGGATTATGAAAGGAAATTACTTGTATTGTAGTGTGTGTTAATGGAGAACTGTTATTTTGAGTAATGCATGTTTTTGATAACCCTTCTACATTTGTTTGTATATTGGTTCATCATGTGTGTGTGTGTATATATATATATATATATATATATATATATATATATATATATATATATATATATATATATATATATATATCTGTATATATATATATATTTGCATGATGAAGCCAATGTACAAATTCATGGGTGAAGGGTGGGTATCGGGCCAGTGTGGCTTAACCCCTTAAATACCTTTGCGGTTATTATCCGAAATGGTATTTAAGGGGTTAATTGATATCTAAATGTAATTGCAATGTATTGGCTTTGTATTGGCTATGTTTTTTGTGGGCAAGACAAGGATGTTGCTGGCGATTGAGACTTCTTGTTGATAAGGTCAGTAGTACTTAATGTATTTGAATATGCTAGTTAATGTTTTTAATAATGGCCAAATAATCTATTATCCCTATCTGGATAATAGTTATTTTGGACATTATTGTACTGTAGGTGTTGGGGGGGTTGTTCCCCAACGGTATGTGGGTAGGCCTCCCTTGTGGGTAGTGGGTGAGGGTGGTTAGGCCTCACGGGCTGGGGGGTTACTGTGGGAGTGTATGTAGGCGTCCCGAGTGGTGAGTGAGGGTGGGTTAACCCCTTAATGACTGTAGCGGTGAATAACCGCTATGGTGATTAAGGGGTTAGGGGACATTACTTTGGATGTTTTCATTGTTGTGTCTGTTTTGCAGCAGCGGAGGGGGCATGGGCAGGATGAAGATGAGGATGGCCTTCATCGTTGCAGCCGGACATGGGTGAGTGCTATATGTATTTAATGTATTTATTGCTGTTAATGTATTTAAAATGGGCACATTCACTATTATCCCTTTGTGGATAATAGTAATTGTGGCCATAACTATACTTCTATGAGTTGGGGGGGCTTATTTCTTTAAAAGTATGTATGTGTTTATTCATTAATTTGGGGGGGCACATAATTGGTACTGCAGGCCTGCGGGTAACACCTGAGGGCCCCCGCCGGTCTATAGTATCATTGATGTGCATATATGTGTATGTTAGGGGTTATAGGTGTTGTTGTTATATATATATATTTATATTCATTTATTTATTTATTCATTTACATTTATTTATTTATTTTGGGGCTGCTGTGTGTGATTATTCTTCATTGTGGGTAGTGGGGGTGGGTAAAGGGGGTATTAGCCCAACGGTGGTTGTTTAGGGCTTGCGGGGGTACCGGGAGGGGTTAACCCCTTCATGACCGTAGCGGTATTAACTGCTACGGTTCTGAAGGGGTTAAGTGCACCCGCAACCCCCCCGCAAGCCGTAAACTCTTACCAAGGGCCAAATACCCCCTTCACCCACACCCGCTACCCACAATAAAGCTGGCACGGTGGGTTAACCCCTTCATTGCCTTAGCGGTTAGCCGCTAAGGTAATGAAGTGGGCTGTACATGCATTTTTCCTGGCTCGGATGCATGCCGGGGGCCTTCGGTGCTGATATTCCTGGGTATCAGCTCTGGAGCCCCCCGGCATCAATCCGAGCCAGGAAAAGGGATCATTTTTTTTTTATGTCCCCTCTCGCCGCTCAGCTCCAGCTTCTTGCCAACTTATGTTGGCGGAGCAATTTGGAGAACATCTCTCCATTTTAATGGCGCGATCAGCGGCGAGATGGTAATCGGGGCTACCTGCATAAGGCGGGTTTTAATACTGGTGAGATTTTGCTTCTCGCCACCCGCGCGGCGAGTTTTTAAAACAAAAAAAAAACTGGCGGTTTTTACTCATCTCGCCAGTTTCTCGCCATTTACTAAATTGCTATAGGCATATTTGGCTAAAAACTGGCGAGATTGGGCTTCTCGCAGCTCTCTGCATAGGCCCCTATGTTATTATTTATAGATTCACTTAATAATAATGAGTATGGTTTAAAGTTCACATTTTCTTTTGATCACCATCACCTTAAATATTTAGATTTATTATTATATATTGATCACTCCTTGACTATCCACACAGATATTTTTCGAAAGGAAAATTCACGAAACACTTATCTAAGAGCAGACAGCTGCAACCCCAGGTCACTCATAAAAGAAATACCAAAAGGGCAGTTTATGAGACTTAGAAGAAACTGCTCAAAAGATGTTGACTTCCATAGGCAATCAGATGACTTATATAATAGATTCCTGGCCAGGGGTCATGACCCCCTTGATCTAAATAAAGCAAGGGGAGAAGTTGAAATTATGGAAAGGAGTGAATTGTTAAAAAGAAAACCAAAAAAGACATCACAACTAGACAGCCCTTTATTTATTACTCAGTTCAGTCGACAGGCACAAGAAGTTAGACAAATACTGGAAAAACATTGGAGCATTTTGCTCCTTGATCCTGTCTTGGGACATAGTCTGCCACATAAACCCAAACTGGTTTTCAAAAAGGCCAAAACTATATCTAATTCACCTTCTCACCTGTAAGTGTGGGAAACAGTACGTGGGCCGGACTACACGGAGCCTCAAAATACGCATTATGGAGCATGTGAGGCTCATTAAGAAAAAAGATCTCAATCATCCGGTTCCACTACACTGTACCCACTGCCCACATGGAGATAGTAGATTACTCAAAGTATGTGGGATTGAGTCAGTTTTGTGTCATGAGAGAGGTGGTAATCGTACCAAGAGGCTTGATCAGAGAGAGGCCTTTTGGATATTTACTTTGAAAACCCAGGTTCCATTTGGACTTAATACAGATTGGGACCTGGGACATTTCCTCAAATTTTTGCTAAAAATCTTGCTAAAAATCTTGCAAAAACCTTGTTAAAAATCATTGCTAAAAAAATTTCTGCTAAAAATTTTGCTAAAAATTCTGTTATTAATCCTGCTAGAGATTTAATGTAAAATCTGTTGCAGGATTTGTTAAATAAATGGTTAGAAAATTGGCCAAAAATTTGCCAACAATGTTTGAGAGATTGGTTATAAAATTTGCTAAAAATCTTGCTAACTATATGCTTTTTCTAAAAAATCTTGCTAATTAAGTGTTGAAATATCTGCTAAATGTCTACAAGGGAACCTTCCTAGAAAATCCCTAAAAACTTGATATAAATATGTTATATTCTGTTATAGACATTTTCTGAGGTGATTGATTTTCCTCAAGTAAATAATATTCTGTAATAGAATATTGGTCTTTTGAAATCATCATGTTCCTGCTTTGTGAAATTAACATATACCTAATCTTTTCACATTCAAGTATTTATTGTTCTTTGAAGTATTCAAATGTTGACCTTTCCCCCTTCCCTTTGGATAAACCTAAGATCACATATGACCATTATTGATTCCATACTTAGGGGATTCTCCCCTTCTCTTTTTTTATTATAGGGTTAATTTCTGGTCTATGTGCTTAATAATCTTAAAGGAAAGAAGGGATAAATGATTAAGTAACATTTAACAATTATGTATGAATCTATTTTGTGCCCTCCTGGTCTTGCAAATGTTCTGTGTGCAACTGTGCTATTTTTGTCAATTTTTAATATTCATGCCATCTAGGACATAGTTAAAATTCCTCATGGGAGTTAATGTATTATTATCTCTCTCACAATTTTGATTAATAGCACTTTATACATATGTTTATGTTTTTAATTTTAAGTTGTAATTGTTATTAATATTCTTTTTTTTAAGTTTATTATTAATGTTAGTCCTTATGTAGAATGTCTGTTCTTTATATTTTGTTGTTTTTTTTATCTTTGCACTAAGGTTTAAGAAGCCCCTTTTTGTTGTCATGGACGTTTTTAAATGTCAGTTTAATAAAGTTATATTTGTTCCAGAAGTCAGTGCACCAATCAGAGCGCACTACCTGTTTGCCCATACTCATTGCCTTGTATTTGCAGACATGTGGGGTCTAATAAAGTTTAGTGTATTGATGTGACACATCTAATAGGTGCTGCTTTCTGATTGGTCATGACGTCACGTGATAGCATGATCAGTGCTGTATTATAAATTGGGGCTTTTTGGGTTGTTCTGTACACCTTGATAAAGGGCATTTTTGCCTGAAACTAGTTGGTGGACCCCTGCTGTGGCCTAGGGGGGACCCTTTTGTCCACTTTTTAATGTAATAAATCTATTTTTTGATGCTTAAAACCTTGAGCCTCCTTCTGTTACTTTGGGCAGTGCACTGCATTATTTTTCTACTTGTTCCTGCCATCACCTGGGAGATTGCACGCCTATGAAGATTCTGAGATTGGATACTCCAGGAGAAACTGAGTGAGTTCACTTTGTGGGTCGCTGTACCCCTTTTTTCTCTGATATATGGGACGTTGGTCTGTACTATTTATTTATGGTGCCGCTGGCATTAGGTACTAGTCCCCTAACCCTATTAGGGCTTCGTTATGCTATATGCTTATCCTAAACCTCAGTTTATTATGCCAAACAGGACTTGTTTTTTCTGATGCACTGGCTTTCTACACAACTAAGTTTTTAAATTATATATTATAATTGATGAATAAAATAATATTTATCAAACAATGTGCAGTACTGTATGTGCTTTAAAAATGTATGTTCAACAGTTAAATATAGTGCGTATTATCGTACTACGTGTGTTAGCACATGTTAACGTGTATCTGCGCGCTAACATGTTTAAAACATACGACTTAAAGTCTATTAACATTATTTGCCTCTGTATTTACAAGGGAAGAATCAATTGCAATAGTAGAGCCACAGGAGGAAGCCATATCCTCTATATTAACAACCAATTGGTTAACTGAGGAAATTCATAAGCGGCTTGATAAAATTAAAGTAACAAATACGAACCGGCGCCTCAAAAAATGTCCAATAAATGTCCAAATGTGATAATAGATGGTATTGGGAACCTTGTTAGGAAGTCCAATCTGGCACACCCGGATCAGCTTGATGGATCCACAGAGAAGTGTCTCAGGACATACGGGATTAAACATAGAAGAAAATCACATTGTATACTGCTACAATAGGACACACAAAACACAGGAACAGACAATACAATAATAACACACCAAAGTTTGACAAACAAACAACACACTACAAAAATCATACAACAAACAGAAACAGATAACAAAAAACAACTATCTGCAGAAAAACAGTTAAGCTAATTTATTAAAAAATAAAGTTCTATAAATAGAGTGGTGTGGTGCTGCTGGTCTGGTGGTAAAAAACAGAATCCTACTCACCACAGTGCGGAGTCATAAAGGCAAATCCAACTGTGGCAAATGCTGCTACTATCTCCTCTGTTGCAGGAGGACTTCTGTGGGATCGTTCCGATGCCATCTACACGCTCAGTGACCCGAGCTCTGGTACAGGAGAAGATACCAGAGGGAAGTACCCCTTTATAATGCTTGGAAATGTATCACCGTGCCTAGAACACTGCACACGTGTCTCTTGCGATTAGCCTTAACCTCTGACCCTATGCGTTTCGTGTGCGTCACTTCATCAGGGGTATATGCAGTGTTAGATAGGTCCTAATATTTATACCTATACAATTGCCGTGATTGGATCAAATTCGGCCAATCACCACTAACACAAATTTCAGCCAACGAAATAATAACAAAAACAATACTACAGAGAACTAACAGGATAATAAAACTGGCAATACATATGACAACAATAAAAATAAAACACAGCAGTACATCTACGATTATATCATTAAGGTTATACCACCTAATAATCCAAAATAGTATAAACCTATAAATGACAAGGGTTGTACATATAGTAACTGTACAGGGAAACCTTCAGTAATACTTGGTTGGCGAAGTATATTTTTTATATCACTCAAGACAGAACAAGCTGTTCTGAAAATTTAAGAGAGAACTGGTCATTGATCTTAGACTTCACCAGAGAGATACACCACCTATGTTTCAGACTGGATAGTGGAGAGAGAACCATTTCCAATATTGGTAGCCAGTTCTCAAACACTCCCAACTCAAAATCTATATTTAATCTACTAGGAGAGCGTTTTCAACTCATAGATCCAGTAGGTTTCACGCTGGTTGAGTTTAGTACCTCCTCTTCAGTTCAAAGAGGCAATCTCTATTGCTCGACACACCAGACCAGCTGGATTTTGGTTATGGTGTGTCAAGAAATGGTGTGAGACACTATGTGTGATAAGACCCTTTCGATATTGTACACGTGCTCATAAACTCTTCTTTCCTTTGTCTTTCTTCCAGTTCTCCCCACATATTGGAAGCCACATGGGCATTGCAAAACGTAGATCACAAATGCAGAGTAGCAATTTATAAATGACTTGATCTGATAGATTTTGAAGGTAACATTAGACATAAAGGTTTTTCTGCTCACACTGTATGTGCATGCGGTGCATGTAGTGCAGGCAAAGAAACCTTTAGTGAAATTAGATGAAGATGATTTGGGGTATATTAAGGGGCAACTAGGTGCCAATTTAGATTTAAGATTAGCGGCTTTGGTGAAAATAATGTTGGGTTTCGGTGCAAACATATCGTCCTGAAGCAGAATTGGCCAATGTTTATTGAAAATGTGTCTTATTTTTGGAGCCATTTGATTGTATTGCGTAATAAATGAAGTTCGGTTTTTCAACTCAGTGGATTGTTTTTTATTTTAATTATATTCTAGTAAAGTTCGTCTATCTAATACGCAGAAGTCAACGATCCTACGTTGCTTGAAGAGGAGTCACCCGTGAGTAGATCTTCTTATCTTCTTTCTTTTCTTCTCTTCTTTCTTCAACAGGTCCAGCAAATGTTGCAACACTGTCTTCTTCCTGTTTAATGACATGTGACAGGCCTTATATAAGAATTGGTGGATGTACCATGTGATGCCTTCAATTTTTAGTGATGCCCCAGGGTGGGTGGTTAGGCTTCCGGTGTAGGTAGCGTGAGGGGTTAACCCCTTAATTAAGTGGTTACTGGTGTTTTAATGGTTGGGCATTGGCCCTTTCTGCAACATTGGTGAGGATGAAGAGGAGGACAGTCTTCATCCTGGCAGTGGTAAGTAAAACATGGAATAATGTATTTAGCATTTTATTGAACTGTACTGTATATTTGAATGGGCAAAAGCACTATTTGTCATATTTGGCAAATATAGGGCTTTTGCCCATTCTTCTGTGATGGCAAGGTGGGGGTTTGTTGGGGGTAGGTGAAGGGGGTAGTTGCCCCAGGGTGGGTGGTTAGGCCTCCCGGATGGGTGGTTAGGCCTCCCGGGTGGGTAGTGGGAGGGGGTAATACCTTAAATACCTTAGCGGTTACTACCGCAACCCTTCCGGGAGGCATAACCACCCACCCTGGGGCAACTACAACCTTCACTCACCCCATCTACCAACAACCTGGATGCTTCTGTTTAACGTGTCCTTTCGAAATGGGGAGTGTAGGATCATATCAGACATAAAAAAGAATACATAGTGCAATACTGCAATGTGCTAAAGAGATAGAAGTGTCTATTTAAATTCGAGGTGCCACTACTCACATGGACCCAAATAAAAACTGTCAGTGGAATAAATCCAAGAAGCAATTAGATGTGTTGTCTGGTGTGTCTGTTTTTCAACTTTTTACTTCTGTTTAAACCCATCATTACCATAGCGGTTAGCCACAGGTAATGAAGGTACTTTTATTTCTACTACATAGGATTGCAGCAGGGGGTCTCCAGAGTTGAATAGCTTTCAGGTCCGAGACCCCATTCTTCCCGAGGTAAAGACCCCAGTATGAGGTGCCGGTATCTCCTGCAAGTTTAAATGTCCTGGTCACGTGATCCATAACGCAAGACATTTATACTTGCAGGACATACCGGCACCCGAGACGGAGGCCTGTAACTCGGGAAGCAAGGGTTCCTTGGACCTGCAATGGATGCGGTTCAGCTCCGGTGCTCCCCTGCTTCAATCCTATGTAATAAAAAGAAAATTAAAACATTGCGATCACTTGTGAAATTTCAAGACAAGAGACTTGCAAAGTTTCCAAAGCTTCTTTGAACTTTTTGCTAGTTTGCTTTTTTTTTTCTTTTTCAAACTCATCAGATTTCCAGAAAGAAATTAAATTAATGTGAGAAGTAGATTTTCCGGAGTTTTGGCTGGAATTCCACCGGATACTCAAAAGTTTGTTACAAAGTTCAACTCAAACTTCCAAACTGACTTGGCAACTTGCAATGTTTTAATTTCAGACCTACGAACCTGCCCATCCTTATTATGAATATTGAGCCTTCTGTCTGTATCTATGTAGAATTCCTGTTATAAGTTGCCTTTAATTAATAGGTTGTCAAATCATTACTTCGTGTGAGGAAAAACTAGTATCCTTCCCCTCCCCCCCCAAAAAAAAGAGTCTAAAAAAGAAAGGAATGTGTCACTGCAGAAAGTAAGGAAAGTATCAACAAAGAGTTTTTCTAATGTATCGTTATTATTAACGTTTATTTGTAAAGCACCAACATATTCCACAGCGTTGTACAATGGGGGTACAGAGGTTTGATAATTACAGAGTTAAATACAAATAAGGACAAACTTGCTTAAAACAGATACATAAGGCTCATTAGAGCATGAGGGAATGCTGAAATAAAAGGTAAAGTGTCTGCTCATTGATCAGGAGAAAGTGGACATAGGTGGATTTCACCTTTTGCCGCCCACAAGCTCCCGCTGGCAGCGGGGGTGGCCGTCCTGAGGCAGCCAAGCGGCGTCATGATGTCAAGACTTCACGGCGGCATGTTATGCCAAATTGTCATGCAATGCATCGTCAAGTGATCTTGTGGCGTCATTTGACGTTGGGTCGCCATGACAATGCGATGCTGGGCAGGGGACAGTTCCGGAGAAGGTAAGACCCCTTGTCAACATACACAAAAATTGCCGCCGCACCAAAAATTGTCGCTCTAAGCTATAACCTACTTAGTCTTGTGGTAAATCCGCCTCTGCGCACAGCTGGTCTCATTAAGGTTTGGGGGTGTGAATGTTGGGGGTTTTACAACAGGGTAGAGTTCAGTCTAGCTGCACAGCTGCTCAATAGTGTTGGCGGGGGGGAGGGCGCAGAGAGTGTTAGACGTGTGCTAGATAGGCTTCCTTGAAAAGGTGAATTTTCTGGGCGTTTTAAAATGCCTACAATATATTCAGGGCTAATTTCCAAGCTCTCCTTCTCTTACCGTGCACCCCCAAACTGGAACAATCTACCAGAGACTCTCCCAGCCGCCACCAGTCTAAGTTCTAGCAAAACTAAAGCTGTCTCGCATTTTAATCTGGTCTGTAACTGTTCATACGCCTATAATATATATTATCTTTAACTGTGCATGCAATGTCTTGTATAAAATGTATACCCTGTTCATTTATGTAACTGTATTTGTAACCATGTATTATTTGTCTTAACTCTGTGCCCAGGACATACTTGAAAACGAGAGGTAACTCTCAATGTATTACTTCCTGGTAAAACATTTTATAAATAAATATTTCATATTTTCATTGAAATTGATAAAATATGTATTTCTGTTGTTTTGCTGTTATTATTAAGCTCATTAGCTGATTCATGGGTGAATACAGAATTCCCCTTTCCTATTATACTGTACAATGTCCTAGTGAAAAATTCTTGTAATGTTAAATAATCTGTCTGGAGCACTTAACAAATAACTAGAATCAGATTTTACACAAGATTAAAATCAAGGTTCCCGCCACTAATTAACAATCGTAGCGCAGATGTGCATGACGGAGCTACTAACTATGCTTAACTTAATACGTTAATGTATTACATATGTGTAAATTACTATTTCAACTTGGATTTCAAGACTACCTATTATGCTGTATTAAAGAATAGAGGTAACGTTACAAACATCACTACGAGCATATAATTCCTAATTGATATTTACAAGAATCAATTGTAATAGATTGCATACAGTACGTGCAATATCCTTTAGGATACCCCCTGGGATGTTCAAGTCAAGACAGGCCTAAGAGTCTATTGGGATATAGGATTCCATAACTCTTTTTAAATACTTGGTCTGACTTACAAATAAGTGCCAAGTTCCACAAGTACAATTAAGAGAGACAAAATCTTCCCCAACCGGTTTTGCACGTTACATTAAATTCCCATTTCAAACCAAGCTTTGTGGAAGACGTCTAGACAGAGTTATAATTCATTAGAATCAATCAGTGTACAGGAAATTAATTGATTCGGTAGACCAATGTTTTACAACCAGGGTTCAGGTCATTTGAAGACTGTGCAAAATACAGAATACGGTGGAGCGTTTCTGTCACGTTTTTACTCACCATGACGTATTTTGGGTCTGGTTGTAACCAAAAACAGAAGCATTTACAATACCTCTATGTGTTCTATCACTCTATATGGCAGTCCCATAGGGTTAAACGGGACTGACGTATAGAGTGATTGAACACCTAGCAGTTAACTGGAGGGGTGGAGACCTCCTGCTGAAACTAGCTAAACAGGAGACCTACTGTACTGGATATTTAAATTAAAAATCCCACATCCAGATGGTCTAAACATTGACATACAGTAGATACAGGGCCTTTAATGTATAATAACTGTACTAGAATACATCTTTAATACACAGCCAAACCAAGGGTATATAATAGAATAAGAAAGAGGAAAAACTGGTGCGCAGCCAATGGAGTGGGTCCCAGAATGATGTATAAAAATATCTTTATTTATCCATCATTACTCGTTGATAAAGTGTATTGTATATACAAAACACATAGGAGCGTGTTTACCTCCTCCTTTTTTACCTATCAGGACATACAGGACAGGGGCATCTGTGAGTACTACTCTTTCATGTATTATAATTGTTTATTGTGAGTCCAGGGACCATCCCAATGAGGGTTTGTTTGTGGTTTTTGACCAGCAGTCTTAACCTTCAGGAATCATTGGCCCATCTGGGGACTTTACTTCGCCATTGATTTCATCAACCCCTGTGTCCTATCCTGTTCATTTGTGAATTATACGTCTTACAGTATACAATTGTAAGGATCCAGCGATTGAGCGCACTTGTCACGAATTCCTGGATTATATAATAGAATCAGAAGGTTTTATGTCAATTTTGATTTCTTTAATTAACCATTAATTACTTATTTAAGTGCTTTGTAACATTTTTTTAAAGGGTATAGCCACTGTATGTTGTCTTTTTTTATGATAAAATAGTCTTGGAGCAGATTTTAAATATTTTACGAATTTTAGTAAAGGATTTATTTTTGTTGGGTACTATGCTGGTGTCATGAAAAATAGAAATGTTAATATTAGATGTTTTGTAGCTCTTATCTACAGTAACTACTTTATATTACACACTAACTAGTATAATGAAATATACATGTAGCCAGGTCCCCTTTGGCTCCCCGGTTCCCCGTTCCTCTTCCCCTTACCTTCACCAGTGAGAAGGCAGTTGCGGGGGCGAGTGCGTCTCTCGGTGGCGTCAGAGGCACGGAGTCGCCATCTTTGTTATGTCCACGCGGGAGCGGAGGCTCGCGCAGGCGCGACGCGGCGGCCAATATAGTGAGCGTGAAGGGGCAGAGATGGCGCTCCGTAGCGCAGGGACTCCCCAAGGTCGCGCAGGCGCAGAAGAGAGCAGTGGCGGCCATTACAGAGTTGCACAGGCGCGGCAGACATAGCGCACGCGGCCCTAATGTTAAAGAGGGCCATAACGGACTACAACTCCCAGCAGCCTCTGGGGACTGCCCTTTCATCCACATCACGTGCAGCTAGACAGCAAATAGAGTTTGCAGCTTCTCCTGTTGGAGAAGGATACAATGTTGCACAGAGACCACGCTAGTCAGTTGGAGCTGGGAGAAGGGAGGGGGAGGAAGTGTGTAAGGAGCAAGTGGCTTCTTACACTAGGCCAGGTTACCCCCAGGCCCCAGCTAGGCCCAACTCACCAGTAGATGTGTAGATGCTGTGTAGGGATGGCCCAAAGGTGTTGACTTTGCCCTTTTAGCAGTAGCTTAGCCAGTGAGACAGACGCTGCTGTGTGCTCTGACAAGGAGGGAGCAGTGTGACAAGTTTGTCTGGGATCAGACCTGCATCACTCAAGATAGAGACTATCTGTGGGTGAGACTATCTGAATTGGGAGAGGACGCTATTGCTGCGGATTCAGCGTTGGACGCAGACGGGTCCTTTTCTATTGTTGCTGAACCCGGGCGCAGGAGCCCCAGGCAGGTATTTCTACAAGTGCACCAACTGTAGCCTACATACCGGTTTCCTTACAGGCGCTGATCACGCCTAATGGGTGGGTTGCTGGACTATTGGGACACTTGGGTATAGGGGTGTAAGGTTATAGCCCAGTTAGGGGCCAGGTTATAGCTGCCAGCTAGTGGCAGAGGGTGACACGGCTGTGTTGCTATATGTGATATGATGTTATGTGAGGTGATGTGATGTTATTGTTTGGCCCATATAGCAAACAGTTACATATATACGTCCTTGTATGTGTTTCCTATTTGTGGGTCCTGTGTCAGGGGTCATTCTATACACACTAGAATCCCTGCACAGGTGGAGGCGCTGTAAAAATGCGTTCCAGGATACACCCCAGGCTCCCACTGGCGGAGGTTCAGGCCTCCTGTGAGCCTAACAGGTATTGCACCACACTGTAACATATGTAGATTTCCCCATATGGGCCAATATGGGATTAGCGGGGGGGGGAGGGTGGAAACACTGTTACATACAATTTGAATGTTTGGGAATTAATAGGTAAATGTCTATGTAGTGGGATACAGATTAAACCCGGGGTTAGGGCCTATGGGCGGCAAAATGTTGAATCCGCCACTGGAGATAGGGGATAGAGAGAGTATGAGAGAGGGGGTGAGAGAGGTGAGTGAGAAGGGGAGAAATGGAGAGAGGGAGAGAGAAAGACAGAGGGGCCTATCCTAGTAGCCTCGATATCCAATTTATCAAGGATTTTGAGCAGCTATTGAAAAAAAATTCTAGATTGAGATTCAGAAAACCTCAATAAATTGGTTAAATTGTGTGGAGATTGTATTCTCTCGTAATTTCTGGCTCCCGGCCAAACACATCGTGCAGGAGCCGGCGAGAAGCCCAAACTCGCCATTTTGATCAAATCGTCCTATTCTAGTAGCCTCGATAATCTTAACGGGGCTCTAAAATAGCGATTTTATCAAAGATTCTTCTCCCCAGCAAAAGCTGGCGAGAAGGGATGGGAGAGAGGGACTTAGAAAAAAAAATGCATGTTTCCTTTTGATGCCAGGGGTCTCTGGAGCTGATACACATTAATAATACCAGCACCGAAGACACCCGGCATCAATCCAATGCAATAAAAATGCATTTACAAGCAGCTTCATTACCTTAGTGGCTAACTGCTAAGGCAATGAAGGGGTTAACTACCAGTGCCATGTTCGTTGTGGGTAGTGGGGGTGGATGAAGGTGGTATTTGGCCCATGGTGGGTATTTAGGCTTTGTGGGGGGAGAGAAGGTTTGTGGGAGGAGTTAACCCCTTCTTAACCTTAGCGGTTAATACCGCTAAGGTAATGAAGGAGTTAACTCCTCCCGCGACCCACCCGGTAGGTATAAACACATCTTGCGGGCCAAATACCAACTTCACCTATTACCAAATTCACCTATAACTTAACCTGTTGTTACCCATGCCTTCAATGGGAGTAAAGATAACCCAATGGCAAGGAATGGGTACCACCAACTACCATTACATTACAGTAATGGATAAAATTACTATTATCCGGATCTGGATAATAATGCATTTGCCCATTAAAAATAAATCATTATCAGCCAGTATAAAGTAAATAAAACTTGTACTTACCCCTGCCAGGATGAAGGGTGTCCTCATCACCATCCTCCACATCCATGTCCTCCGTTGGCAGGAACACAACAAATAAAAATACAATCTAGTGGCACCTACCCCCTTAATCACCTTAGCAATTCGTAACTGCTATAGAAATTAAGGGGTTAACCCTCCTTCCCCGCAACCCACCCGGGTGGCCTAACCACCCACCGGGGGCCACTATCCCACCCTTTACTTAATGATTGGCACAGTGGTACATTGCCCATATAATATGGGCATGCATGATAAACCACTATAGCAATCAATGGGCAACCTAAAAAAAAACATCACCAAAAAGACACAACAATTAAAGAAATATGCAAGCACCTAAATATCAAAAGAATAAAAAGAACTAAAAAGCCAAAACAACAAAATAATACAATTAAGCTAACACCAAAACACAAGGATTATTAAATGTATCAAACGCCTAACCACTAGACCAATCAAACGCATTGGCTGTAATACCATTGTGACAGGAAATGTGACATCCTTAAAAATTTTTTTTATACCTATCACATGGTATAGCGCCTAATCTGATGGGAGCTGCACCATCTGAGCCTAAAATGTGATGTCACAGGCCCTATAAAAGGCCTGTTATTGTACATCTCATTTTAGCTCAAGAAGATGACAAGGCAACATCCGTTGCTGGATTTACCATGGCTTTTGGATTACAAAGGAAGAAGATGGAAGAAAAGAAGATAGAATAACAGAAGAAGATGGAATAGGATTAAAGAAGATGGAAGAAAGAAGATTTTTTTACCTGATGCTGATCATTGCAGAGGATGGCGGAAGATTGTGGTGGATGACATCGTGGGTCGGGGGTTCCTGATACGCCGGGATTCGGAGGGTGAAGACTTCTAAAAGTAAGAAAAATATTGAATGTATGTAATTTTATTTCTTCAGGCTTTTTTCTTGTATTTTTTTCTTTTTATGTTTTTGCTTGCCCATTAACTGCCAATGTATTTATCTGTGTCCCTTTAGGGTACAGATAAATACAGTGAGAGACAATGCATTTTTTGGCAAATGCTTGTTTTGAATTGATTGTTATTTTTTCTATTTATGTTTATTGTTTTTACTAAATTGTTATGTATTTGTAGGGCTTGTTTTTATTACAATTTAGTATTGGTTAAGGCTTTAGTTTATTTAATGGTTTTGCTGGATAGCTGTTTAATGTATTTAATTGTTTTGTTGGTTGGCGGTTTCATTTCTTTTATTATTCTGTTGGTCAGGTGTTTATTTAATTGTATTCTTGTGTTTTGGGATAACATCATTTTTTTTCTTTTGCTGTTTTTGTGTTAGATTAAATTTATTGGTGTGTAGTTTAGGCTTTTTAGTTCTTTTATTCTTGTGGTGTTTACGTGCATGTGCATTTCTTTGATTGTTGTTTATTCTTGGGCTTGTTGATTTTTTTTAGGTTGCCCACATACTGCTATAGTGGCTTATCATGCCCATATTATATGTTTATAATTTACCACTGTGCCAATCAATGGGTAGAGGGTGAGGGTAGTGTCCCTGGGGTGGGTGGTTAGGCCTCCTGGGTGGGTAGCAGGGGAGAGGGGTTATCCCCTTAATTACTATAGCAGTTGGGAACTGCTAAGGTGATTAAAGGGTTAGTGGCCATTAGATTGTATTTTTCTTTTTGTGTTACTGCCAATGAAGGACATGGTTTTGAGGACTCCCTTCGTCCTGGCAGGGGTAAGTAGAATTATTATTTACTTTATGCTGCTGTATGTTGTTTTATTTTGAATGGGTAAATGCACTATTATCCATATCTGGATAATAGTAATTTTGCTCATTACTGTACTGTATGTGTTGGGGGGGTTGTTGGGGTAGAGGAGGTGGGTATTAGTGTTGTTGTTTTTTTAATGTTTATTAGGAGTAGAGGGATTTGTGAAGGGTGTAGTTGCAACCAGGGTGAGTGTTTAGGCCTACCGGGTTGGTAGCGGGACAGGTTAACTCCTTAATTACCATAGCGGTTCCCACCGCTATGGTAGTGAAAGGGTTAACCCTTTCCTGGCAGGCTTAACCTTCCTGCAGGCCTAACCACCCACCGTGGGGCTATTACCCATTTCCTCCACCCCCTCTTCCCCCAATAAACAGGCTATTCAAGTGTAACCCCTTCATTGCCTTAGTGGATAGATTCTAATGTAATTATGCTGTTTGTATTTAAATTTTAATACTAGTGTGCTTGAGCAGGGGGTCTCCAGGGCAACACCACTTTTATTTGAGGTCCGGGGACCCCCTGCTTTCCGAGATACAGGCCCCATTATGGGGTGCCGGTATCCCCATGCAATGTTTCAATGTCCCGCGTCATGGGACCAGGACATTTAAACGCATATGAAATACTGCACCCCATAACGGGGCCTGCACCTCGGGATGCAGGGGTTTCCCAGACTTCAAATGAACGCGGTCCTGCTCCGGAGACCACCTGCTCACGTACACTAGTGGTATTAGAAATGTTATAAAAACCCTACGATCGCTGGCGAGATATGTGGGCGTCTCTCTCTGTGCAGCTCTCTATGCGGCTGGGCCACCTCCCAGCAGCTCGCACGGGCGAGTTCTTTTGTGAGAGGCTGAGATCACGTCGCTGCTCATCGTACGGTTTGGGCATTTTCCTATCGCACGGCTTCAGAGTCTTTCTGAATACCGTGATACTTCAACTGACAAAACGTCCGGTGGTTACCTGCCAAACTTGCGATGTAGCAGCGATTACATCAAGGCTACTAGAATAGGCTCCTTTGTGTCAATGTTTACTTGCAGTATGTCATGCAAAAGATGGGCATATTTGCATAAATAAACCACAAACTAATGGCCACACCATCGAACACAATGTATGGAGGTAAATATCAATGTATTACTTTCTGGTAAAATATTTTATAAATAAATAAAATAAATAGATGGAACTCAGCAATCCTCGTCATGCAGCCCTCCAGGAATCTGTCTTTGTAGATTTTATGCCCCGCACAAACGTAGGGTAAAGCCTTACTCATGTCATATTAAAGGGTAACGGCAGAGCAGATGCCCGCTTTGGCAGTTCCCAGCAGGATTTAGTGTTTCCTGGCTATTCACAAATAGACACAGCATGCAGTGCTTCCCTCATTCCATTTATAATTGAAATTGGAACTTTGAAGTATTCTTGGCTTAATATTTCAAAGTCATGAACAGCCCTACCTTCTCCTCCAAGAGCCACCATGCTGGTAGTATTAGTTTCTACTAAAATAATGTATTTCCCATATGTAGAACATTTGTGCTTAGTTATTTTAATGTCAAAGACATTTTGCAAAACATGTGAACTCATACTGTGCACTCTTAAAAAGAAATAAATCAGTCATGTACTATTAGATAATAGGGACTGTTTATGTTTGCTTGTAAGAGTAACGGGTATTCCCCCACCCAAGAGCATATGGTATATGTGTGCGGGGAACCTAATGTTACCAGGTGTGGTGCTTTACCTGTTAGGCTCACAGGAGGCCTAAGCCTCCGCCATGGGGAGCCGGGGGCATGTATAATAATGATAGGAGTAACCTCGTACTCGGTGCAGCGCCTCCACCTGCGATGGCTCCCACCAGAGGGGGAGTGATCCTAGCAGGACAATATATAGATATCACACAACAGCATGTAAACAACCAATAACTTTACTTGTGAGCATAGGAATGTACTTTTGCATATAACATCAACAGGTGTCCCTCCCTAGAGGAGACACTAACTACTGCGTCTCGCAGGACGCTATCCCCCTTTCACCGAGTGATCCCACCCCGTGTCCAGTAACCTCACAAAATATGTCCTCCACCAGCAGGTGAGATAAATATGTGTGACTGCGCAGCCACTATGTCTTATAATAATAATAATAATATAGGATCATTGGTGCACTTGATGGTACTACTTGCTGGTAGTATTAGTTTCTACTAAAATAATGTATTTCCCATATGTAGAACATTTGTATGTACAGTGCTTAGTTATTTTAATGTCAAAGCCATTTTGCAAAACGTGAACTCATACTGTACACTCTTAAAAAGAAATAAATCAGTCATGTACTATTAGATAATAGTGACTGTTTATGTTTGCTTGTAAGTTTTTAGAGAAGGAGTGGCTCAGTGAGTAAAGACACTGACTAGCACTGAGAGTTTGAAGCAGGGGAGCCAGGTTCAATTCCCAGTGTCGGCTTCTTGTGACCTTGGGCAAGTCACCTTATCTCCCTGTGCCTCAGGCACCAAAAACATAGATTGTAAGCTCCACCGGGCAGGGACCTCAGCCTGCAAAATGTCTCTGTAAAGCGCTGCGTACAACTTGCAGCGCTATACAAGAACATTATATTATTATTATTATAATTATTCAACTCTCAATTTCCATTTGTAATGAGTTTTACAATAAAACATCCTTTGATTTTTATAGCAGGGGTGCGCAAACTGGGGGGCGCAAGAGTTTCTGGGGGGGGGGACATGGCGGTTACAGAGGCCACACACTCGCCCCGAAGGCATTTAAATGAAATACTGGGGGAGCGGCGAGAGCCTCTGTAACTTCCTTTACCTTCGCTCCGACGGCTTCTGCGATGCATCGCCATGGCCAGGCGGCGTCAAATAACGCTGCGGGGTCATGTGGTGTTGCGTTGCCATGGCAACGTGATGTCATGACGTCAGAAAGCTGGAGATAAGGTAAGGAGGGGGGGAGCGGTGCATGAGCAGGGAGGGGGAGCCGCAGGGGAAAAAGTTTGCGCACCTCTGTCCTATAGCATGTTTTAGCCCACCTGCCAAGCTCTGCAAGATCTCTGCAACACTTTCCTGTTTGGGATAATTTGTTGTTAATGTTCCCAGCAGTTTGAGCTGTAAACTGTAACAATAGATAATGTTACTTTAAAAATATAGGGATATATTGTAGCTGCTGAGTTACACTGACTGAAGCAGCCATTATGTTAGGCACACAATCAGGATTTTGACAGATTTATAACAGGACCACCAAACGATTGCTAGCTCAGGTAAAAATGTAGAATCATACACATTGCTTTACACATACAAATAAGAAAAAAGAAAGAGAAAGTTGCACCTATACATAGCTTAAAATAATTGTAAAGCTACCTTATAACAAGGATACGGTAAATCTAGTGTGACGGTGTTTCCCCCACCCGATGGGAGATTCTGCCATCACAGCGTGTGTGATGCATGCTACCTAGCTATGCTAGTTAGTAAGCAGGAGGGCTGAGTCATCCGCTGATGGTTGTGGGGACACAGGACAGGTTTCTGGGGTACATACCCAACATAGATCTCTAGTGGTACATCGCCTCCATCTGCCGCAGTCTACAGATGTATGGAAGCGATCTCCTACAATAGAAACGGTTACCTCTCCCCCCAGTAAGATCACACACCAGGCAGGAGGTATAATAACAGGAACAGTTTATTCTGTCCAGCTCAATGCAGTCACAACAGGCTTCTGCCCTATGCAGTATCTGCATATGTTATATCCAGCTGTAGGATGGTCCCTGGATCTGCACTACAGGTCAAGGGCCACCGCAGCAGTCCTTGCTCTTCCCTGATCCTCTATCAGGATCAGGGGAAAGGTGCACACTCACTCTCTCCCAAGGAGAAGAGGAACAGGAAAGGCCAGTCTTCCAGCAACCTGCGTGTGACCTGCCTCTCTCAAGTGGGGAGAGGCACTGACTAAATTGTGACGGCAATCCCCTTAAGTACAGACAGGAGGAGGGCACCAGGTCTGACCCAGGATTGGGTGTACTCAGGTCCAGTTTCACCTCCTCCCCTGTCACTCAAGGGCACTGCTGGGAGTGGGGAAACCCCATGAAAAGTACTGGCAGGTCTGCTCATACCAGGGCTTATTGCCAGTGAGGGCAGACAGGAATCCAAGAATCAGTCCTGGCTACACTAGTAGGGTGTATTATATCCTCTTCCTCCTTAAAAGCACCATACTCATATAGCTAGTTTTAATTTAGCCATTCACCAAGCGTGGAGATGTTGAATTTGTAAGCTATCCAGCCTTGAACACTTACACTATGTGGGAACTTGGGCAAAGCATTTTATCTCGCTTAGGTTTATCCCCCTGTTATTGATGTAACATTAATAAACATTTTCTCTCTTTCGCTGCCAGGAGTAGGCTGACTGCTAAGCAACGCAAGATCTGTATCCAGAACCCCTAAGTGCAGGCTGTTTCAACAACTCTATAGTGTTATTTTTAAAGTGCTAAAATTGAAGGGTGTATACTGTATCTAGAGTGCTTCTTTAAACAAAAAAGAGAGAGAGAGAGAGAGAGAGGACAACACATGTCTAAAAGTATAATTAATGTAATTTTGATTGAATTTTTGTGACGAAAAAAAGTGGACAATTGATTTTATGTTTTGTATGCAAGCAGCAAAATAAACTCTAAGGGCCTCATTCAGTAAAGGTTGATAAAAATGATTGCCAGGGCATTTAAATCGTCGTTTTTTTGGGAGTTGCTATCACGATATTCAGAAAGCTTTGATTACCTGTCATAGCAATTATTCCCAAAACGAGCAAGTTGCTGCCAGCGATAGGAAGGACCCTGTGAAAAGGCCTAACCCGGCGATTCATTTCTGCTGCAGAGAGAGCGGCTTTGAGAGCAGCCTCTGGCAGCAAAAATGTCGCCCGAAAATTATTTATTTTAATATAAATTTCTTTCATAGTTTAGATGTGCAGAGGGTCTCCGGAGCTGTCCCCTGCTTCCCGAGATACAGGCGTCTTTATGGGGTGCCGGTATCTCCTATGCTTTGAAATGTCCAGGTCACGTGACGCGGGACATTTCAATGCAGTGGGATACCGGCACCCCATAAAGGGGCCTGTGTCTTGGGAAGCAGGGGGTCCCTGGTCCTGAAACCAACGCGGTTCAGCTCCGGAGACCCCCTGCACATCTACACTATGAAAGAAATTTATATTAAAAAAAGATTTAAGAAACATCAATACAACCCACCCTAACCCGATACAAACCCGGGAGGCCTAAGCACCCACCCCGGACTGACTATACCCAACCTGTACCCATTGAGTAGTATAGTGGTACATCATACCCATATAATAATAATATGGGCATAATAAGCCTCTATAGCATTCAATGGGCACCCTAATGTATTGTGATTAGGATGCCCATTGAATGCTATAGAGGCTTATTATGCCCTTATTATTATTATACAGTATGGGTATGATGTACCACTATACTACTCAATGGGTGCAGGGTGGGTATAGTCAGTCTGGGGTGGGTGCTTAGGCCTCACAGGTGGGTGAAGGGGGTATTATCCCTAAGGATGGGTGTCTAGACCTTGCGGGTGGGTAGCGGTTGGGTTAACCCCTTTATTACCTTAGCGGTAATTACCACTAAGGTAATGAAGGGGTTAAGTCCCCCCATAACCCTGCCGAAAGGCCTAAACAGCCACTAAGGGCCAAATTCCCCCTTCACCCACCCTCGATAGCCACAGTAAGCCTGGCACGGGTGTTTAACCCTTTCATTGCCTTAGCGGTTAGCCGCTAAGGTAATGAAGTTGCTGTAAATGCATTTTTCCTGCATCGGATGCATGCCGGGGGCCTCTGGTGCTGGTATTAATGGCTATCAGCTCCGGAGACCCCCGGCATCAATCCGAGGCAGGAAAAGGGCCTGATTTTTTCTGTATTACATTTGTATTACACTTATACATGATTATTTATTGTACAAATGTGTTTACTTGGTATTTGTGGTTCTCCTCACAATATATCCTCTATATTCCCCCTTTCCTTCCCCTTTCCCCCCTCCCCCCCCCCCTCCTTCCCCCTCCCCACCTATTATCCCCCCCTCCCCCTTCCCCTCCCCCCCTCCTATCCCCCCCTCCCCCTTCCCCTCCCCCCCTCCCTCTTCTACCTACTACCTCATCAATTATTATATATTTCCCTCATTTAGGGTTTTTTAAATGCTGCTTACTATTCTGTACAAATGCTGGAAATTAGAAAAATTATTGTCTCTGAATAATGTAAATTGTCATATATATAGACTATTACCTAAAAATTATTGACTAGATTGTTATTTACAGCATATGACATAAGGGATAAATCTATATAATACAATATACATGACAGAAGATTTGACCATAGTGAATGTACTAAGATCACACTTTATTCATGAGGTAAATAGTAATTTATATCCTGTCCACATCCATACAATGAATCAATTGCGCAATCAATTAGAATGTATATGTTATATGTTTTTTGTTTTGTATATTTTAATGCTGTGTTCCATCCCCTGTCTTCTCTTTCACTCTCGTAGCCGAACGGGAGACCCTAGTTCCTCCTCTCTTTTCAGACGCACCTTCCGAATCAGCAGTCTGATTGGAAGTTGTTTTCAACCAATAGCAGTGCATGATGGCGTTCGCGCCAAAAATCGCGCGGCATCACTGGGTAATGGAGGCGGGGAATCCCCTTCATAACTGCGGGAGTGTGAGACGCGATTGTACTCTTTGATAAAGGGCTGCATAGCCTGAAACGCGTCAGAGTGTGTCTTGTCTCCCCTCCGTGTATACCATGCCCCAATAAATACCTATTTTTAACCCTCCTACTGCTGGTGCTGGCCCTATTCCTTAGCTGTGCTCCGCTGCAAATCTCTGGATTTCAAGCCTCCATGTATCTACTCTGCGTGATGCACGCACCTATGGAGTAAAGAATATGTTCAGTGAGTATTGTTAATTCCCTACCCATGGACTCAAGGGGACTTGCAGACCGATACAGTGCAGCAGGTAAGAGTTTCTACTGTCTTGTGAGGTGCCAATAGGCATTAAACAGTCCCTCACCATAAGACACTATTTTTGATTATACACTCCTGCGAATGCACTGGGTCCAATACTACCATTATTGCAACAATATTCTCCATACCCTGATTATCAACATATACCAACATTGCTGTATCTCATTCGCTGGAGCGCCGCTTTTTGGGATTTATCCCACCTTTCTACTGATTTTTTCTAAGTCCCGACATATCGCAGCTCATCGAGGCATCTCCCATCAATTTACCTAAATTTTGAGGTGAATTGGATTTGGGGAGAAGATCGCCTTTTAGGGCTGCGATAGGCATCGACAGGCGACTCGCGGGTACCAGAATCGCGCAATTTTATGATCCTTCCGAAAATGGTCGATAAGTGGCTGATCGGTGCTGAATCGGCGATTTTCTTTGGGTCATAAGATTTTGCGGCGATACAGGCCGTTATTTTGGCTGATAAGTGCTCGATAAGTGCCTTACCAACGCTTACAGAATGAGGCCCTAAGTCTGAGTCCCCGCTGGCGCTGAGCGCGCTCATGCTTGGAGAGCACTCCAAGCATGGGTGCCGGGTGTCCTGGCATTTGCGCGCGCAGTGGGGTGGGGGGAGGGGGCATTGAGCGTGCTGGAAAGTATAATTTTTTGTTTACCTAAGCGCCGAGCACGGGTGAGCTTGTGTGCCTGCGCACGAGCGCCGCGTGAGCGGGGACATACATATATCTATACAGTTAGGTCTGGAAATAATGACACTGACATCATTTTGGCTCTGTACGCCCCCACAATGGATTTGAAATGAAACAACGGAGATGCAATAGAAGTGCAGACTTTCAGCTTTAATTCAAGGGGTTGAACAATACTGTATGAAACGTTTAGGTATTGCAACCATTTTGATACACAGATCACTTATTTCAGGGGCTCAAATGTAATTGGACAAATTAACACAATCATAAATAAAATGTTCATTTTTAATATTTTGTCGAGAATCCTTTGCAGGCAATGACTGCTTGAAGTCTGGAACGCATGGACATCACCGAACGCTGGGTTTCCTCCTTTGTGATACTTTGCCAGGCCTTTACTGCAGCTGTCTTCAGTTGTTGTTTGTTCCTGGGTCTTTCTGCCTTAAGTTTTGTCTTCAGCAAGTGAAATACATGCTCGATTGGGTTCAGATCAGGTGTTTGACTCGGCCATTGCAGAATATTCCACTTCTTTGCCATAAAAAAACCCTGGGTTGCTTTCGCAGTATGTTTTGGGTCATTGTCCATCTGTAAAGTGAAACGCTGTCCAATCAACTTTGCTGAATTTGGCTGAATCTGAGCAGACAATATATCCCTATAAACTTCCGAATTCATCCGGCTGCTTCTCTCTTCTGTCACATCATCAATGAACACTAGAGACCCAGTGCCTTTGTAAGCCATGCATGCCCATGCCATCGCACTGCCTCCACCGTGTTTTACAGATGATGTGGTATGCTTCGGATCAAGAGCCGTTCCAAGCCTTCTCCATACTTTTTTCTTCCCATCATTCTGGTACAGGTTGATCTTAGTTTCATCTGTCCAAAGAATGCTGTTCCAGAACTGGGCTGGCTTTTTTAGATATTGTTTGGCGAAGTCTAATCTGGCCTTTCTATTCTTGATGCTTATGAATGGTTTGTACCTTGTGGTGAACCCTCTGTATTTGCCCTCATGAAGTCTTCTCTTTATGGTAGACTTGGATAATGATATGCCTACCTCCTGGAGAGTGTTGTTCACTTGGCTGGATGTTGTGAAGGGGTTTTTCTTTACCATGGAAAAGATCCTACGATTATCCACCACTGTTGTCTTCCGTGGACGTCCAGGCCTTTTTGTGTTGCAGAGCTCACCAGTGCGTTCTTTTTTTCTCAGAATGTACCAAACTGTTGATTTGGCCACTCCTAATGTTCCTGTTATCTCTCTGATGGATTTTCTTGTTTTTCTTGTTCTTGGATTTTCTTGTTCAGCCTAAGGATGCCCTGTTTCCCTTGCATTGAGAGCTCCTTTGACCGCATGTTGTGGGTTCACAGCAACAGCTTCCAAATGTGAATGCCACGCCTGGAATCAACTCCAGACCTTTTACCTGCTTAATTGATGATGAAATAACGAAGGAATAGCCCACACCTGTCCATGAAACAGCTTTCTGTCCAATTACTTTTGGTCCCTTGAAAAAGAGGGGGCTACATATTAAAGAGATGTACTTCCTAAACCCTTTCTCCAATTTGGATGTGAATACCCTCAAATTAAAGCGGATAGACTGCACTTTAAGCCCATATTCATTATTTAACTGTAATTTGAATTTATTTTGGTACACAGCCGAAATAACAAAACATGTATCAGTGTCCAATTATTTCTGGACCTAACTGTACATGTAAGTAACCGCCGCAAGCGCCACCTGCTCAGCGCCAGCGGGGACAGCCTAAGGGATGTTAGTAATACAATCACAGCACAAGCAAATGACTATCTGGTGAAAAAGCATGCATAATTCTTGTACATTTAATAATATCATTAATATTCAACTATTAGACATTATTAACCTATTAGCTACCATGTTCATAAAATCATACAAAATATGTCCTGTATTGCCCTCTTATTGATTACCTACAAATGCCTGCTGATGCACATTAATGCAGGTGCAAACTTTGACCCAGATTAAATAAATAGTGCTAAACCATAAGGGACCTCATGGGCTTCGGTGCTTAGTGACTATAGTCCATTGTCTTTTGCACATTGATACTAAAATATTCCAGATTAAATTTTCTACAATTACATTGAAACATAGGATACTTAAGGGCACATACATAAAGTAGAGAAAATATTACATCTGTGGTGCTCCATTCATACACAAATGGTGATAAAAAGGATATATACTGTACAACCCGTAATGGTAGCTTCGTCGGGTCCAAAGGTAGGCGCCACACGATAGCAGTATCACATGAAAAAAATAAGGAAATCACATGGCATAATACTGCAGAATAAATATTCACAGCATATAGACTAATGACATGACAAACCAACAAATAACAAATGACATGGGCTGAGAAACACTGGGTGACTGATATACAAATGAGCACATTTAATGTTAGACACAGAATATGAATAAAAAACAAATAAAATACACAACATGTATTAACATAGAATAAGTTCCACTGGAAATCTCCTGCTGTGGCTGAAATGACCACTTACCGGATGTAAGATGGTCACAGGCAATGGATAATTAGAGAGTTTCCCCTCTCGTCTTGGTCAGATCAGCTCCACTGCGTGTCTCCTGGCATCAGGGGCGTGTGGGTACTCCGTAGCCGTTTCCGGATGGGGCGCCCCCCTGCTCACGTGGAAACAACTCTCTTCAGCTTTGTTGGTGGTGGCTTGGCGATTGCAGCCGCAGATTCGCCGTGCAATACCCAGAACGCTGTGCAGATGGTATCAGCAGATTCATGGATGCTCCGATCGACAGAGGAAACAAGACAGACATCAGCAAAAGTCAGCAGAGTGACCAGTGGGACCACCCTACGCGTTTCGGAAGTACCAACTTCCTTCTTCAGGGGTAAAATACAAATACCCCTGAAGAAGGAAGTTGGTCAGGAAGTTCCGAAATGCGTAGGGTGGTCCCACTGGTCACATTAAATGTGCTCATTTGTATATCAGTCACACAGTGTTTCTCAGCCCATGTCATTTGTTATTTGTTGGTTTGTCATGTCATTATTCTATATGCTGTGAATATTTATTCTGCAGTATTATGCTATGTGATTTCCTTATTTTTTTCATGTGATACTGCTATCGTGTGGAGCCTACCTTTGGACCCGACGAAGCTACCATTACGGGTTGTATATATCCTTTATATCACCATTTGTGTATGTATGGAGCGCCACCGATATAATATTTTCTCTATCAGTTGTCTCTGATCTGGGTTCAGAGTTATATCACAGGCAGCCAGCCTCTATTCCCAATTAGGAATAACAGGTCATTCATATCCATTTGGAATTAATTTGCACACTCTAAAAGTTAGCGCTACCTTATTTGTTTTTCTTTTTTCGCACATACATAAAGTGCTGTATGGGTTACAGCAGGGGGGTCATAGAGAGAAGTACCTGCACACTACAGTATGGTGCTGGAGGGGGGTACTTATCTGCCGGTGTACTGGGTCCAGGGAGGTCCAGACATTCCAGAGGAATACAGTGTAGATAATGGAAGCAGGCACACGGACTTATGCAGAAGGTATTTAATGTGCCACCAAAAGATCCAACGTATCGGCAGAAACACTGGCTTTATCAAGCTTCCCTCTCCTTGATAAAGCCAGTGTTTCTGCCGAAACGTTGGATCTTTTGGTGGCACATTAAATACCTTCTGCATAAGTCCGTGTGCCTGCTTCCATTATCTACATTATAGCAGGGGGGCTCAACTTCAATCCTCAAACCCCCTTAACAGGTCAGGTTTTCAGGATATCCCAGCTTCAGCACAGGTGATTGAGCCACCTGTACTGAAGCAGGGACTGATTGAGCCACCAGGGATTTCCTGAAAACCTGACCAGCTGGGTGGAGGGGGGGGTGGAGGTTGAGGACTGGGGGTGAGCACCCCTGGGGTATTCTAACCATTCTGGTGTAAACTCCCCTTGTCTTGAATAAGAGTTAATGTCTGAATGTGTGACCACCCATAGAAGCACTTAACGCACGTGCCCCTCAGATTCTTTCCACTAAGCTAAGAATTATACAGTGTATTCTCTTTGTTTGATAATCATTTCTGGATATTAGTTTTGCTTTATAGTTTTCATTCAATAAAGGAAGAAAGCAAGTATACTAGGAGTGGTAATGTAGAAATTGGAGCAAGAAATGCCAATAGGGCTGGGGAAAAAAGGAAAAAATATAGTGCAAAAAGTTTGGGGAAAGTTGAAAAATGCAATGAAGACTAAAAGATGGATCTGTAACAATCTCAAACCAATTTCCTTGGATATATTCTTTGTTAGTATGAACGGATTAGTTCCAGGATTATCACAAATCTTCACTCCTCTCCGTAGCTCCAAAGAAGGAAAAAAGGGAGTGAAATATCCATAGCATAGTACTTTATTTACATAGGATAAATGTTGGTATAAGCCGCTACCATTTCACTTGCATTCAAAAGTAGTGCTGTGTTTTAAAGCTGCAGACCAAGCAATATCCTACGTGTGTGTAACCCTGTTTCCCCTTAAACAAGATGGCTACTGGTGCTGCTCTTAAACCTGTTGGCTCGCAGAAGCCTAAGCCTCCGCCACGGGGAGTCTGGGGCGATATACTTATAACTTTGGTGCAGCGCCTCCACCTGAGAGGGATCCCAGCGGTGTGGGAGAAGCCCCTCACAGGACACAACAATAAATACACACGCCATAAAATAGAAAGGCCTTTACTGGCACACATAAACCTTATACTCTAATAACTTATACTCTATCAAACTACAGGTACAACTACCCATGCACCTCGCAGGGCTGTATCCCACCACCGTGTAACCCATACCATGTCCTGAGAATCCCAGTCCCTCAATGTCCCACAATGCTCACACCCGTCCCACAGTGTGTGACCGTGCGACCCACTAATTGAAGGTGTTAAAGTTGGTGCACTTGTTATAATGGTACCTGCCAGCGCTCCAGCACCCGGGCGTGCCAACAAGGATCAGAAAGGATCCGTGATCCAGCGATGCCCTCTGCTGTGCTTTATCCTCTGCGTGGGATGGTATCCAGCGGGATAATCCCACCCTGAAGATAGTCTCTGCTTCCGTCAGTGGTCTGGTCCCAGACCACAATGTCAGGATCACGCCAATGGCACTGTGTCCCTGACTCACTAATACTACAAAGGCAGTGTCCCTATGCTCATGGGCCTGTCCCTGTAGTGCCACAAGCTGAGAAGAGTTGGGGCCTAGCTGGGGCCTACTGGGGGTAATCTGGCCTAGTACAGGAGTCACAGACCCCTGCACACATACACCCTACCCTCTTGGCATCCCAGCTCCGACTGACTCCTCTTCCAGCCCGTGAAGATCTATCTCCTGTTCCAGGAAACTAGCTGCTCTATTGGGTCCCTGGTGTCACATGGTCCTGCCCCTAAGCACTATGGGGCTTGTAGTCCCCGTGGAGCCTTTGTCTATGGGCCGCCGAGTGCGCGCTGTACACTGCGCGTGCGCAACCCTGTCCTGGCTACCGCTACTCTCCTGACCCTTTAAAGAGACCACCCCATCTCCGCATGCGCGGACATACCGCACTGCATGCGCACCTCCAACATGGTGGCACCCTGGACAGGGAGCCGCCGGAGGCCCTGGCGATCCCGTCGCCAGTCTCATTCTCACCCTCAACCTCCAGTGAGTCAGCGGAGGTAAGGGAAGTACAACCAAAACCTGTGAACTGTGAATGACATTTTTAATGTTTTATAGTTTAATAAGCATTTTTGTTTCTATAGCAACCATTTACAAAGTCACATTCTCTTCCTCTTCTGAAAAAGGCTCTGGTACACCCTTTTTTGAGCCCTGCCCTCTCTCTAGCAGTTCACCAATTTTATCTCGTCGTAACTGCCTGGTGACATGATCCTCTCCACAGAACTTTGCATCTTTGGTTCTCTTCTGCTGCACGAACAGCTATTTAGTGTCCAACCGAGACGAATCTTGACCGATCGATCATAGGAGAATGGATCTATCAGCAACTTAGCTAATTACTTATCATTGTGTGGATTGTATTGATGCACAAATTAAAGGGGGGGGAAAGAAAAACGTCAGCTTGAACTGCTGCTTTAATCTCCATGAAAAGTTTGCAATTTTGACATTAATTTTGATTGTAATATATGTTTTATTGTGCAGATGTTTTACAATTTGCACTTTGCACATTACACTTTATTTCCACAATACACTACTGTATGTTGGATACTCACTAGCGCTGGTCTTCCACATCAACTAGGAGTGCGGCATTAATCAGTCAGTGGACCACAAGCATTGAACCTCTGTAGATGATATTGATTGTAATACATCACTTGTAATGAAGGGTACAGTATTTGGTCACTGCCAGAGAGTCTTAACTCATTGATGAGCATCTGGTACAGAATGGAATTTATATAATTTATTATGTGCCTAATTTTATGTATAACTACAGAATATTTGCTGTGCATGATAGCTTTCATGAAAATCTCCCTCTGCCACCAGATTGTTTTTGGCACTTTTAACACTCCTTCACTTTGTATTCAGGAGATAGTGGTACTGTACCTGAAAATGGGAACTAGTGTAAATTAGTTACACACACCCATAAAATCGTAACAAAACATTATCCTTTGTGTAAGAAGTATCCTGCATGTATCACCTTTAATGAAAAATACAGGACGAGTTGCAAATCGTTTACATCTGAGTGTTAATCTTAATAAAACAAAAGGACCATATTTAAGCTTTTTTACTGCTTTTGAGGAGCATGGTACAAATGTTGACACTAAAGTGTCATCTACTGAGACACTGTTTAGATAAACGTTCTTTAGTTATAAGAATGGTACTGGATGTTCAGTACCTAGCTTTATATTTTATATGAAAGCTAAGAACAAATGTGTCAAAATGGAAAGAAAGTAAACTATTATTTTTATGTCCCCTCCGCCCATAACCTGGCATACTGATTGAAGCTGAAATGAAGCTGAACTTGTATCTGTGTATTTCACTGGGACAAAATGACAAACTGTATTTTTGAGGTCCCCTACAAATAAATGTTAAAGTCCCCACCCCCCCAAATAAAAAAAATGCAAATGAAACCTATAGCTTCAACCGGATCCCCGGTGTCAGCGAACGCCCCCTTTCTCTTTCTCTTCTCCCCCCTAACACACTTACTTGCACTCTCACCTCCTCTATTTCCCCTCCCCCTTCTAATCCTCTCTCTGATTCTCTGCCTCCCCTCATGTATTATGTTTCCCCCACTCATAGTAAATAGTTACATAGTAGATGAGGTTGAAAAAAGACATACGTCCATCAAGTGCAACCTATGCTAAATTTAGACAATAGATACTTTATCCTATATCTATACTTAATCAATGACTGGGCCTATCTGGGGCCTACGGGGTCTCTGGTCTAGTGCAGGAAGCCATTTGCTCTCTGCACCTGCACACCCTCCCCTATCTGTGTCCCATCGCCTACTGACTTCCTGACTCAGCACACAACAATGTATCTCTCCTCTCAGGGAATCCTGCAAGCCCTATTGACTCACTGGCGTCAGGTGACCTACCTGCCTCTAAGCATTCTGGGAGCTGTAGTCCTCCATGGCCCTCTTTAACATTGTGGACGCGTGCGTGATCTGCATTGCGCATACGCGAGTGTAATTGCCGCGCTAGCCCTACCTGCACATGAGCGACCTTCAAGAGCCCTTGCACTAACTGTAATGGCTGCTGCAACTCCACCACCTTCTGCGCATGAGTAAACCTCGTGCCAAGCACAAAATGGCCGCCAGATAGCCTCTGCGCATGCGCGACCCTCCGCGTATGCTCGGACACAGTAAACATGGCGGCGTGATGCCGCAGCTGCCACCGGGAGCCCCCGCAGCAGCACACACGTAAGGGGTAAAGGGACCGGAGGGACCCTGGCTTCATATCCATATGTCATCATGTTGACGGAGAAGTGCCGGAGGAATGTGGTAAATGGAAGGATCCAGCGCTCCACGGATTTTAAAAGTTCAATTTTATTGCGCCATACACAACGACCGCCTTTTTCACTTGAGAAATACCTACTAAGGTCGAAACCGTCGTTGTGTATGGCGCCATAAAATTTAACTTTTAAAATCCGTGGAGCGCTTGATCCTTCCATTTATTCAAGACTGGATGTTTGTTACAGTGTACCTTAAACCAGCAGCACCGGTAATACTGTTATGTACTGTATGTAGCGGGTGTACCCCTGGGGTACGGCACTACTGGTACTGCATTCACCTGTGAGGCTAACCTGAGTCCTGAGCCTCCGCCACTGGGAGCTTGGGGTGTACTTACACTCGGTGCAGCGCATCTACTGATGAGGGCTTCCAACATAGTGGGAGTGTTCCCTTATCAGAACCCACATATACAATACCACACGTGATTGGATAAACAGTATTTACTGATCAGCATAATAATCCATAGCACATAACCAACATAGCATTACTCTGCAAACACAGCATTTATATCATCACACATATAGAACTGAGTGTGTGCTTGGAATCAGTACTGTATCACTGAGTGTGACTTGGTATCAGTCCCATATCACCTTAGTCCCTGGTGTACCACTGTGCCAGGGCACTTAACCTCTCAGTGTCCACCAGCTATGAAGTCAGGGTGTGTGTGTAAGGGACAGCGCTTCCCTGTGTTGGGGCCCGTTGGTGCACTTTAAGATACTACCTTCCTGGTTATGGTCCTAACCAGGAGAATCCTTGGTAACTCTGCAACACCGCCACGTGATCCCACGCCATGCTGCGCTGCTCTGTGCAGAAGGGGTGAACACTCTGACTCCACATGGGAGGGATCCCCAGCTGGATGATCCACTGCACCCTGTCTCTGCTATGGAGCAGATGCCACACCAGCACTCTCAGCCTGCGCTGGTAATCAGGCAATGTCCTGCAGCATTTCCTCTCTCCAGCTATATGAAAAGGTCCCTGCATTAAGGCCTTCCCTATACAGCACTCTCAGCACCTCTACAGTGACTCAGGGAACTAACTGGGCCCTGGGGATTGGACATCTGCCCTAGTCCCTGGAGCACTGCTCCGTGGAGTCTAACGACTCAGCGTTCGTGCGCGCGCCCACCCAACATGGCGACGCCCTGCTACGGAAGACACCGACAACCCTATCGCCCTGCCTGCACTCTGAAGGTAGTGGGGGGGGGGGGGGAAACCGGTGCCCGGAGAGCCCGATGGGGAGGTACCTGGCTACATCCTCCACCTGGTGAAAACTCAACATTCCCGCTTGAACCAACAATGCACATCAACATTATATAATAAAAATACAGTGTTAAAATACAACTTAACGATTAATCTAAACGAGATTGTACATTTCAACAAACATATTTTATAACTGAAGCTAGTTTGGCTTTAGCTTGCTGCTGAGACTCATAGTGAGGTGCCCCTAAGGAATCATAAGCCACTCTAGTGGGAGGGCGTCTCACTCGCTGACTTCTGCAAGTCTCAGTCTCCAATTCTTCATCTTAAGAGATACCATTGTAGGCTTGAGGCCTAGACTCTCTGGCAGAGGGTGAACCAGTTTGGGAAAAGTATCTTTGTAAATGAACATTGTCTCTTTGGGGCACAAAACTCGGAGTTGTAGGATTTAACGGTTGGTTATTTGGTGGACTTTCTGATGATGGTGCTTGAATCGCAGGCCCATTACCCGTTGCTCCTTTGGGAGGTGCCCATCAATCTCGGTTGGATGTTCCCTCCAAAGGATCTTGAATCGTTTCATCTGTGGACCCTGAATTCTCGGTAGACTCTTCAAGCTCACTGTCGTTTACCACTGTTTATGTTTCTGGTTCACTTTCTCCCAGTTGTGGGATAGGTAACAAGTGGTTTCGGTGCCAGACCTTTACCCTGCCATTCGCGTCACGTATGCGATAGACAGGGAGACCCGGCATTTGGGACTCTACTTGAAAGGGTCCCACTCTCCAGCGATCGGCTAATTTGTGCTTGCCGGGGATCCCTAAGTTGTCTGGGAGAACTGCGTCTCCCGGTTTGAGTTCTCGGTACTGTACTTTGTGATCGTACCTCCTTTGTCACGCTTGTGCTCCTCACACACAAGCGCAGGGAAAGGGAAGGACCCGATAGCGAGGTGGGGAAGCCGCAGGGGACACGAAGGGAGTGAGTTGCCGCACAGCTGGGGATCGGCACATGTAGTCACGTGACCGTGCCACGCGCAGGAGAATGCGCGATGCGTCCCGAGGTGCGGTGCCAGGCTCAGAGACATGACTGATCCAGCTGCATGTGTGCGCATGCTCTGACAGCAGAGCGGGAGTGCGCGCGTTCTCAGGCACCAATGCGGGGGTTGTGGTTAAGCCACAAATAAGCAGCAGGGGAGGTAGAGTCCAGCGCACAAGGTAACACCCATAAGGGAATTGCTTCTTGGAGAATGTCCAGCCTTCTTAAAGGCATAAAGCCAGAAACAGCAAGGTGCAGTGAAACTAAATATAACATAAGGGTTCTTAGTCTAATCCATTGGCCAAGGAATTATAAGCCTGCTACCACGTCAAGGTGGACCCTACAAAGCAGGTACCTACACTACCCGACGGTAAACTAACCTCAGTAGTATATGAGTGACTGTCCCAGTCTTTCGGAATCCAAAGGAGATAAGTAAAGGTCCCAAGGAGGTCCAGGCAGGAACAGCATGCGATGATAGTACTAGCAGGCACCAGGGCAGGCAGCAAATGACTAATAGCAAAGAGAAAGTCAAAGAGAGGCTTACTTCCTGTCAGGAGGAAGAGGGCAGGATTTGCCAGGAAGCAAGATGGCGTTGTTTGCTTTCGAAATCTCGTCCCTGGTCGGAGTGCATCCTATTGGGCAGACCATAATGCACAAAATACTTCTCCCACAGCAGTTTAGCCATTGTGGTAGCTTTCTGATCTTTCGTGGGAAAGGCTTGAGAGTATCGAGTGTAGTGATATGTCACTACTAGCATGTTTCCTATACCCTTGAATCCGGCTCTATGCACAAAAAGTCCATACATATTACATCCATAGGCCCGGAGCTTTTGAGATGGCCCATTGGGGCAGCGCGGGTGGGGAGTGTCTTCCTATGAATGCACTGAAGACATTTCCAGCAGTGTTGTTCAATGGACTCCCTCATTCTAGGCCAGAAAAATCGGTCTCTCACTAAACCCAGAGTCTTATCCACCCCCAAATGTCCATGATCATCATGTAGTGATCGTAAAACTAGGCCTTGCAAACGCTGGGGTAGAAATAGTTATCAACGGTCAGGATGATTATGAAACTGAACAACCCTATAGAGTAGGCCGTTATCCATCTCAAAGTTATCCCATTCTCTCATGAGGAGACTCACATAATCGGGTGGCGCCCGTTTCACTAGAGCCGAATCATTGTTGTGTATAGCTTCGCAGACAGCCTTGGCCGCAGGATCATGTATCTGTGCTAGTACCAGTTCCTTCCAAGTGAAGATAACGTTTTGGGTTACCCCCATGCCATCGGGGTGGCAGTAAGCTTGTGGGAAGTCTTGCGGCCGACACCCCAAGGAATCCGCAACTCGCAGCTCGGAGAATGCCACTCGATCGTTCACAATGGCAGCAGTGGAACACATCGCTCTCATCCCTGGACCGGGAATCTCTTCCCAAGGACCATCTTCGGCGGTCTCACCCAGTCCTGATCTCCTAGATAAGGCATCAGCTCCTATATTGAGAAGTCCAGGCTTATATTTCAAAGAAAACTGGTAGTTGGCGAGGGTGGCCAACCAACTATGACCTGTCGCATCTAACTTGGCTGCGGTTTGTACATAGGTCAGCGGATTGTTGTCGGTTCGGACTTCGAAGGTGACCCCGTATAGATAGTCATGTAGTTTTTCGGATATGGCCCATTTGAGGGCGAGGAACTCCAATTTGTGAACTGGATAGTTCTTAGTTTGGAGTCAAACTTCTACTTGCATAGGCCACAGGCCGAAGTCCAGTTAGGTAATTCTGGTGTAGCACTGCTCCCAATCCGTTGAGGCTGGCATCCACGTCCAGGATGTAAGGCTTCTCCGGATCAGCATAGGCTAAGACGGGAGCCTCTGTCAGACTCTTTTTCAGCCCCTTAAACGCTTCATCACAAGCGGACGTCCACCAATCCCCAAAGGGTGTTTTTGGTGTGGTCTTCTTCTGCTTGGGGTCCTCTGGATAGATTTTCAGCAGATGGTTCAGCACCGCCGCCTTCTTGGAGTACCCATCCACAAACCGCCTGTAGTATCCACAGAACCCGAGAAAGGACCTCAGCTCCATCACATTCTCCAGTCTGGGCCAATTCACCACCGCCTCTACCTTAGCCGGGTCGGTGGCCACTCCATCTGCAGACACTATATGGCCCACATAAGTGACCGATGTTCGACAGAAGCGGCACTTATCCAGGGATAGCTTCAGGCCTTCTTTCCCTAAGCGATCCAGCACTTTCATCAGCCTAGTCTCATGTTCTTCGAGTGTGGTTCCAAATACAATTATGTCGTCTAGGTAGACCAGACACTCATGAGGACACATATCTCCAATCGTCTTCTCCATAAGCCGTTGGAAAGTGGCCGGAGTACCGCAGATACCTTGGGACATCCGGGTAAATTGATAAAATCCCAGAGGACAGACGAACGCCGTCTTCTCTTGATCAGCTGGGCTCATAGGAACCTGATAATACCCAGATCGAAGGTCCAGCACGCTAAACCACTGGCTTCCGGACACTGCACTGAGGATCTGCTCTATCCGGTGTAGCGTGTATTGATCCGGCACAGTACGTCTGTTCAATGTTCTGTAGTCCACGCATAATCGCACGGACCCATTCTTCTTGCGAACCACCACAATTGGTGAGCATAAGGACTTCAAGATTCGGTCACTATACCGGCCGTTTCCATCTCGTTCAAGACACCTCACACATCTTCCACATCTCGGGGGGCTATACGCCGTGACCTTTCTCTAAATGGAGTCTCATCATTCAGACAAATGGTGTGCTGGGCACTTCTACTGCATCCCACATCCATCTCACTAGTGGAGAACACTTCCCGTCACTCTCTCAACTGAGCACGTCGCCTCTCCTTCCATTCTTCCTCCAGGGGAGACTCTCCGAAGTCAAATTGTAGGTCCTCGGGCTCTCCTCCTACACGGGCGGCATGGACTGTCACTGTGTCGTCTACAGGATCTACCGGGTAAACTCTACCCAGCCATTGTCCTTGTTCAAGCGACACCGTATGGAGCGACTTGTTCTGGATAGACACCGTAACATTCCTGGGGACTTTAGACGTCCACTCTCGTACTTCAGGTATCATCCGATATCCCCAATGGAGCTCAGACTCGGGAAAGGTCTCTAGCGAAAAGTATCAGTCCTGTTCATAACGCTTGGGGTACACAATCAGCGCCGTCACACACTGCACTCACCCTGGCAGAATCTCCAATAACCATTGCACTAGATTAAAGATATCGCCATACTCTTCTTCATACCCCACTCTATAGCATTCCTCCCGTAGGCCAGGGGCTATATTCAGGGATGCCAACGGTAGCTCACCGGCTTCTTGCAGGAATGAGCGAATCACCGACCTTACTATATCTGCATTCGTGCCCAATATGATGGGGGCACTGGGATGTTCTCGAGCCTCCGGACAGACCACGGTTTCCACCAACATGGGGTGTGACTTGTTGGTGTTCCACTGCAGGATGTCTAGCTTGACCGCTACTATTCCGTCTATAGGGTTATCGTCCTTAATCAGCCCCCACAACGTCATCTTTTCGGCTGACTGCAAAGGAAGATGGCTGAGGTGCTGGTCATAGAATGGACGGTAGATGATGGTCACCTGTGACCCAGTGTCCATCAGTGCTGAAGAATAGATCCCCTCCACTACGATTCTTATTATGGCGGTGGGCCCTACTCGGCAGTAGGCATCTGATTGCGGATTCTCTCTTGAGGCAGAACCCCTTGATTCTTCTTCTACCTTTTCGGGTAGTGCCGGGAAGGAAGTGAGTGCTTGTTGTACTCGCTCCGTGTAAGACTTGGCCACTGTAGGAGGGTTCTTGGGGTTTGAGCTGGCCCTTGCGAAGTGTCCTAATTCACCACAATTGTAACAGCGTGGGTCTGGACGGGATCGAGAACTGCCAGGCGATCGGGGCGGGGACCTAGGCACCTCAGTGGGGTATGTATCTTTCTCTCTCTTTCTCTCTTTCTCTCTTTCTCTCAGGGCAATCCCTTGCGGGAGTCCCTGTTCTTTGGAGATGTAGGTACTCGGGGATGGGCAGCCGGGCCTGGGGTCTTCCCTGGCGAATGCAGCAAAGTATGGGCTTCATGTACCTTCACCTGTTGCAGCAATCTGGTGAAGGTGGGAAGGGTCCCTTGCATAAGGTTGCTGTGTATCATGTTGGCGATAGGATGGGTGGGACTTGAGCCCCGCAGATACTGCTTGCGAAGAGCTTCGTCCATTTCGGCTACAGAAACCAACTTGCGATTTAGTAAGATCCCTAGGACCAGTTGTATGCGGTGGATAAACATAGACAACTCTTCTCCTTCCTTCTGATAGAGAGTGTAGTACTTTGTCCAAAGGGTTCCAGCATCTTCCTGCAATCCGTAAGCTTCCTGCAAGAAGTCCACTAGTAGCCTAGGGGTTAGGTCGGGGTATTGTTCCCTATGAATACCTACAATAGTAGAAGCTGGGGGTCGAAGGCTGTCTTTTCACTACGTCCATACATGGCCACTCCTCCAATAACTTCAGAGTATGTTTCTTCCAAGCGTCAATCCCTTCTTCTCCCACAGGAACTGGTAGTATTCCGGAAAAGGCCTTTAGCTTCCTATAATTTTGGGATTGAGATGACATGGCTATTGTTTCCATTAGCTCAGGAAAAGTCAGATTCAACGAAGGCCCTTCATTGACACGGCTATTTCAGGCCCAAGCTTAACGCTGGGAATGGGCGGGAGGTTCGTAGCTAGTCTATCAGGAGCGGGAAACGCTGGTAAACTCTCGACCCAGTTGGTGGCTCCTTCTAAAGCACTTGGAGTAAAAGTCACTCTTGGGGGGTGGGGGTTACTGGCAGGGGTACTGGAGAGGGGGGCCGCCACCCGCCAATTACTGGCAAAGTCCCCGTCAGAACCCAATTCAGCTGTCGTAGAGTTTGGGGAGGTAAACATCTCTCTGATTATAGGTAATTCAGTGAATATTAAGGGGTAGCCCTCAGGTGGGGTGTCCAGGGCTTGTAGAACTCTAGGAGCAGTTTCCCTACATATTTTCTTGCCCGCTGTAAATAGCATTGTACTCCATTGGTAAGTGGTATCATATTCCCTTCCTCTTGGCCATATGGGTTCTAGGCCCAAGAGTTTCTCTAAGGAGTCCCGTATGTCACTCATGGAATCTAGTGCAGGGACATTCCCTATGGCTACCACATGACTAGGTGGTTCTCTGACATTCAAGGCCCCAAGTGGTTCAAGGGTTAACATAATGGACAATTTGGATATTTTGTGATACAGAAATTCTTGGGCACCCCAGGTCTGAATCTAAGCAGCGCCTCCAAATGTAGCGGGTGTACCCCTGGGGTACGGAACTACTGGTACTGCATTCACCTGTGAGGCTATGATCCCAAGCCGTGCTGCGCTGCTCTCTGCAGAAGGGGTGAACACTCTGACTCCACATGGGAGGGATCCCCAGCTGGATGATCCACTGCACACTGTCTCTGCTATGGAGCAGATGCCACACCAGCACTCTCAGGCTACGTTGGTAATCAGGCAATGTCCTGCAGCAATTCCTCTCTCAAGCTATATGAAAAGGTCCCTGCATTAAGGCCTTCCCTATACAGCACTCTCAGCACCTCTACAGTGACTCATGGAACTAACTGGTCCCTGGGGATTGGACATCTGCCCTAGTCCCTGGAGCACTGCTCCGTGGATCCAACAGGCTCCTGATCCGCACTGACTGCTTCCTCTCCCAGCAGGCAATAGGCCTTCCTGCTCCTTTGTCAGAATCCTGCAGCCTTACTGGCTCCCTTGTATCAGGTGGTGTCACTGCCCCTGAGCATCATGGGGATTGTAGTCCCGCCTACAGCCTTTAACATAGGGAGCCTCGTGCTCTCCCTCTAATGGCCGCCGCTCTGCACCTCGCGCTTTTGCAACTCCTGTAATGGCCGCTGTGGGCCTGCCCTGCACAGGCGCAACCTCTCAGGCATTCTGTCGCTCTTCGCTGCTTCCGCGCATGCACAACTTAGCGTTCGTGCGCGCCTGCCCAACATGGTGGTGCCCTGCTGCGAAGACACCGACAACTCTATCGCCCTGCCTGCACTCTGAAGGTAGGGGGGGGAAACTGGTGCACGGGGAGTCCGATGAGGGGGTACCTGGCTACATGTATATGATTTAAGGTGTGCAGCATATAATTGAATTTTGGACTATAGGAGGAATGTCGTATGCAGTGCCGAGTTCTTGGAGGACATTATTTGGTGTTGCTCCATCTATCTCTAGTCCTGAGTTGGAAGCTAACCTACACAGACTTGGGTCTGATTAAATATTTTTTATATTTTGAATTACATTATGGAGCATGCGCTCTCCCTCTTTGATATGTAGATTGACATTGCTGGAAGTGGTTTATCTCTCTCTTTGTTTTATACATATATATATTCTTGCTCACCTTTTTATAAGAGTCCAATATTTGCGATTTCCTTATCACATATACTTTGAACAAATGTATCTAGTCCCATGTCTTTCTGATTTAATTACCACAAATCTGTGGCTGGGTGGACCATGGATCCTGCCACCCCTTGCCCTAGGTTGACAGATAGGTGCTCAGCAGCAAGCGGCAGGAGAAGAAGCCCCGCCCACTGAAAATAGGATTGAAAACCCAGCTGGTTGTTTTTTGTTAAAACATGCTCATATTAGAGAAAGCAGAGTGACAAGAGACTGACCTGCATTAGCAAAACATGCAATAAAATGTTAAAAAAAAACATAGAGTTTATCATTTTCTCAGCTCTTTAATCCTGTGTGTGATGGCTGATGATGCCGTTGGTTACTACACCCTGAAGAACCCCCCCATATCATTATTTAACTTCACCCCCTATCCACTATCCCCAAATCTGGGTGGTTGGATCCTGGGATACATGTTTCTGCTAAAACACCAATTTATCATCTTGTGTTAACCTTTCAATACTTTTCCCTTTTTATTTGGTTCTCATGGGTTTATTTAGAAGCTGTGGAGTTGCCAACGGGAAACAACCTATTGCCACTGTCAAAATCAATGGGGCCCACAGCCACGAAGGACCCACACCTGTGTAAGATTAAGCAGTGTTCCTATCCCTGTTGTTTTTGTCTACAGATTACTTTAGAAGGAGTGGCTCAGTGAGTAAAGACACTGACTGGTTCAATTCCTGGTGTCGGCTCCTTGTGACCTTGGGTAAGTCACTTTATCGCCCTGTGCCTCAGGCACCAAAAAAAACATAGATTGTAAGCTCCACGGGGCAGGCCCTGTGTCTCCAAAATGTCTCTGTAAAGCGCAACGTAAAACAAGCAGCGCTGTACAAGAACATGCTATTATTATTATTATTATCTCTGTAGCTTTAATCTAATGTCACATTTAAAGTGTGCATGGTCTTTTCACATAATTACAAATGACCATTAAATGTATTTCTCTAAATGTAAAGGTATCTGAATAGCAACAATGAGAGGAGATTGGCTCTGTCCGAATTCTGGAAATTGAAAGGAGATACACAATCTTTATCCAGGAAACTCGTTTTAAAAGAACTGAATCCTCCTAAAGTAATTGATCATAAATTCCCCTCATGCTTCCCGAGCTCCGCTGGAGCTAAAAAGAATCGTTTTGGTATTTTACTCTTCAGACAACTCTCACTGCAAATAGAAGCCCAGAAGTCAGACTCCGGAGGCACATTTATCTTTATTAAAGGAATGTTACAAAATAGAAAAGATTACATTTGCCAACATTTAGGCGCCAAATAGAGATCAGGATTCATTTCTGGAAAATGCCCTCTCACATCCAGATGAATGTAAGGCAGGGGTTCTCAATTACAGTCACCAAGCCCCCCCAAATATATCAGGTTTTCAGGATATCCCAGCTTCAGCACAGCTGGCTCAATCAGTGGCTCAGTTGAAGACAGTCGTAGACTGAGCCACTGATTGAGCCAGCTGTGCTGAAGCAGGGAGTGATTGAGCCATCTGTGCTGGTGTTGGGATATCCTGCAAATCTGACCTGTTGGGGGATCTTGAGGACCCCTGATTTAATGAAAGGCTAGTAGTGCTTGGAGGAGATCTCGACATGCTCCTTAACTGTAAACTAGACAACTCCTCAGGGAAATCTGTGATAAGGCACAACAACAAGAACAACAACTCTTAGATACTGTACCTGGAAAATCCTCAACTCTAACAAAAAGGATCACTTGCTACTCAACCTATACACAAGAATGTACTGCTATCTTATTTGAAGGCGAAGTGTAGAAATGATTGGCGACACGAAATACATCCTATTACAATCAGGCCTGCACAACTCCAGTCCTCGAGGGCCGCAAACAGGCCAGGTTTTTAGGATATCCCTACTTCAACACAGCTGACTCAATTAGTGGTTCAGTATGACTGAGCCACTCATTGAGCCAGCTGTGCCTGCTTTACAGGGTCCGACCACATTCCCATAGAATTCACATTTAATATGAATCCTCTGGCGGACATAACATGGAATTGGAAACTTAATGAATCTCTACTAATAGATGCTAGCATCAGTGGGAAAAAAAACAACACAACAGTTGATTTACGACAGTCCTGCATATGGGAGGCACATAAATGTGTTACAATAGGAGATCTCATTAAACGTGCCTAGCTAAAAAAAATATCAAAGAAATAGATGATCTATTTGCCCAAATCCAAACCCTAGAACACAAACATAAATGAAATACTGATAGAGACTCCCTGCTGAAATTAAACAATCTAATACAGGTGTGCTCAAACTTCCCCCCCTGCGGCCCCACTGCATGCTGCCCCCTCTGCTCGCACCCCCTCTCCCCCCTTACCTTGGTTCCGGCGTCAAATGACCGCCATTCTCCCCCTGGAAAATCTTGCAGCCCCCAGTTTGCGCACCCCTGAATTAAGAGATAAACTGAAGACCCTACTCGACCACAAACTGGCCAAGTCCATGCTCTGGTTAAACAAGAAATTCTATGATAAGGCAGTTAAAGCAGACAGGTTACTAACTGGAAAGCTTAGAGAAAAACAAAACGCTCAGTACGTTAATTGCATTAGGATTAAAGATGGGCAACTACCCAGAAATTTGATTAAGGAAGAGTTTAGATCCTTTTATCGGAATTTATACAAATCTCCAATCAAATAATATCCCCACTTCCCCTCCACTGGTGACCCAAATCTTTTATTACTTAAATAAGATACACATCCGTAAACTTGACAGAGGATGTGCAGGACTTGGACAGACCAATTGATATAGAGGAGCTAAGGATGGCGCTTAAGAACCTACCTAATGGAAAAAGTCCTGGCCCAGATGCTTTCTCACATATGTATTACAAACATTTCTCAGATAGTCTCTCTTCTCCTATGGTGAATACTTTCATCAGAGATAGGGATTCCTTTTCTAAACAAAGTGCAAGAAGCCCATATTACAGTCATTCTTAGACCAGAGAAAGATCCAGCCATGTGTTCTAGTTAAAATCCATACCCCCTTTCAACATCAATTTAAAAATATTTGTTCAATACTGTACCTTCCTGCCCAAATAAATCCACCTAGACCAAGTGGGGTTTATATCACATAGTGAGGCCAGGGACAACACTGCAAACATCCCAAATCTCATATATTTGATCCACAAACACAAGATTCCTGCCTTTTTCCTGTCCATAGACGCTGAAAAGACCTGCAACAGAATGAACTGGCAATATCTGTTTCCCATACTAAGGAAGTTAGGTAAACAAATTAAGAATCGCATTAATGCATTAAACAAATCCCTACCGCTAAGCTCAAGGTAAATGGTTATTTTTCTGAACCTTTTCCTATCAGGAACGGAATGGAACCATTTTCCTCCTACTTTTTGCTCTTGCTCTATAACCACTTGCAGTACATATCAGCCAAAATATGGCTATCTCTGAAATTTGCATAGATAATCATGAATCCAACCTAGCCCTAGATGCAGACAATTTTTTGATGACCGTAACCAAACCAATCATCACAATGCCAAACGTAATGCGGGAATTAGAATCCTTCAGCGACATACTGTATCCAATTTTAAAGTCAATTTAAATGAATCTGAAGCCCTAAATATACCCCTGAAACAAAATACAGTTAATCAAATGATAAACAACTTTCCATTTAAATGGAACAATAAAAATATTAAGTATCTTGGAGTCAACATCTCATCTCATACCGAAGTCTTATGTTATCTTAATTATGCCAAACTACTTGCAGATATCAAAAAACATCTAGAAAGTTGGAAGAAACTGATTATCTCATGATTGGGTAGGATAAATGTAATCAAAATGTATATCCTCCCAAGAGTTGCTATATTTATTTCAGATGGTGTCAATCAAACTCCCTCATTCTTTCAGTAAAAAACCTGCAAAGATCTGTTAATACTGGCAGTGCAAATATCCTAGAATACAAGCCCAAACCCATACTACTGTAGATCTAAAACCTCAGGTAGACTTGGACAGCAAGATTTTCAGCTATGCAATGCAACCTCCATGCTCTCTTGCCTATTCGACTGGCACACGAAAGGCAAATAAACCTCTCGGTCTCACTAGAGAAATCTATATGCAAGCTAACTGACTTAGACAGATTTTATTGGATCCACAGAGATATGATACCTCACGTGCCCAAAGATCACCCCCTAATTCCAGAATGACTGCACACCTGGAATAAATATTCCCTCAACCATGCTCTTGCCACCTCTCCCGCTCTTCTTATTCCTATAACTAACAATCCAGAATTTAAACCAGGCCACCTACTGAGGGATTGTAATGACCAAGGAGGCGCGAGCTTCCCCCCCCCCCTCTCCTATTACCCCTCTACATAAAACATACAAATAACGAGAGGACACATTTATGGAGGTAAAAGGCCGCGGCTTATTTATTAAACACAAATGGGGATAGCGTACCACCTGTCCGCGCCAGAATGCTCAGACCTGGGCAACGCAAAGGGGGCACCCGGAAGTACGTCCCGGTGACCTACCCCCTCGCTTCAAACCCCCCGGTTACCAGCCCCGAGCCACTTCTGGCGGGACAAGCACCAACCCCCCCCCAATTGCCGCCGCAACAAAGCAATTGGTCCACTGACCCCTCCATCATAATCTTTTCTTCCTTGTTTCAAATATTCTCTTACTTATCTGCAAAATAAAGAAATGTTAACACTGAAAACAAATTTTTAATTTTTTTAATTTTTTTAATTAACTTAACTCAATGGGATGGGTGGGTGGGAAACTGCTCCAACGCCAAGGAACAAGTGACAGTTGCTTGTTCCTTGGCTCTAATTTGAAACCCAACCGCCCCAACCAACTCCCCGATCGCCCTCGCAACCACCAGACCAGATTCTAACCTAAATTCTTTCCGAAGGGGCGCGAATTCACCCTCTTCCCAGCCCATTGTACCATTGAGTCCCCCACTATCCAAATTACCACGGAATCTGAGGAGGCAAAGAAATGGTGGTAAAAAAGAAAACAAACAGCAGGGTGTCTACTCTAGCGCAACATCCTTCCCTACCAAATCCGGCCTGATGTATGTCCGGTAACTGTCTGACTTCCAGCGCCCAATCCTCCATATCCTTGCTACCGCGAGCCCTACGCGTGCTGCCTCCGTCGCTGCCCCAATGCGAAAAGAATGCGTTCCATACTGCCCCCCTTCTAACCCTTGCTGCTTGAGACACATCCGAAAGACACAACAAATATTGGAACCTTGACAATGCCCCCCCGTTCTTGTGCACTAACAGTGGACCCCCTTGTTCTGGCCTACCGGCCAAATAATCTTCCAACGCTTTTACTGGGCACACCGCACTTCCAGATAAGCCCTTCAACAAGATCCACGCTCCCTTTCCTTTCTGATCCGTTTTAGACCTCCGAACCAGCAACCTCACCAAACCTTCTCCTAAACTCACGTTAGCCAGCTGCAAGCCACCCCCTCCCTTCTTGGATACACAAACCAATTCACCTGCTCGCAGAGCTGCAAAAAATGTTAAGATGAATGTGACCTTAAATAGTACTGCCTCAAAACTGGAAGAGCATACCACGTCTGTGGCCCGCAACAAACCCTCCAAAATTGCCGGCGTCACTGGTCTTCTGCCATCCCTGCTAGTTATCCCTTTTACCAATCCTGCTAGCACCCTCCTTACCACAAAGCTCTTGGATACATCATCCCTGCCATTCAGCCTAAGGAAGAACGATATACCCGCCATCCTTCTCCCTATGGATCCGCCAGCTAACCCCCTGTCCCTCAAACTCATCATGTGACCCAGCAAAATGTCTACCTCCGAGATCTTTCCTGCCGCCATCCTTTCCGCCTCCCGAAATTCTCGCCAAGTAGCTACATAAGCACCCCACGTACCCGGGGCGAGTGAAGCCTTGACTAATTCAGTCACATCGCCATCACCAGTTCCCACAAGACTGCTGGGCACCATTTGCCCTGGGTCTCCGCCCCCGGTGCCAACCTCCGAAACAGCTCCATCTGCAAATGTGATAATGCATCAGCAATGTTGTTCTCCACCCCAGGAACGTGCCTAGCCTTGAATCCTATATTAAGCTGTAAACACCGTAACACGAAATGCCTCAAAAGAACCAACACTGGTGGGGACCGTGAACCAAAATTATTCACAGCCTCCACCACACCCAGGTTGTCGGACCAAAACGTAACCTCCCTGTTAGCAAACTTGTCCCCCCAAAGATGTACAGCCACGAGTAGCGGGAAAAGTTCCAAAAATGTCAAATTCCTGGTAAGCTGAGTCCCTCGTCAATCCTCTGGCCATTCCTCCGCACACCAAGCTCCATTAAAATATGCACCAAACCCTACTGACCCAGCCGCATCCGTAAATAGCTGCAGATCAGCATTCCGCGCTGGACGCCCCCTCCACAACGTCCTCCCATTGTAATTCTCCAAGAATTCGAGCCACACCGCCAAATCCTTCCGGATTTCAGTTGTGACCCGAATGAAGTGGTTGGGATGCTTTACCCCCACTGTAGCTGCTGACAAGCGCCTGGAAAACACCCTCCCCACGGGCATAATGCGAGCTGCAAACAACAGATGGCCCAGCAAAACCTGAAACTGTCTTAATGAGGCCTTCCTAAGAAGCATGAAATCCTTGATCATACTCTCCAAAAAAACTAACTTCTCAGGAGGTAACCTATATTCCCTGTTCACTGAATCAATTACTATGCCCAGAAAACTGAGAGTGGTTGTGGGTGCCACTGTTTTTTCATTCGCCAAAGGAACCCCAAATTCGCGCACCATGGCTGAAAATTGAAAAAGCCACCTTGCGCACAAATCAGACCCTTGTGGACAAACGAAAAGGAAATCATCCAAATAATGTATGATCCCTGCTGCCTGAACCCTTTTGCGGACCACCCACTCCAAAAATGTGCTGAATGTTTCAAAATAAAAACAAGACAATGCACAACCCATAGGTAAACAAAGGTCAACAAAATAACGCCCTTCCAACATACAGCCCAATAAATGAAAACAATCTGGATGTACCGGCAAGAGTCTGAAAGCTGACTTAACGTCAGCCTTCGCCATCAATGCCCCCTGCCCCATCCGTCCCACCAAAGCCGCCGCCTGATCAAAAGTGGCGTAGCTTACCAAGCATAAATCCCTATCTATCCCATCATTAACTGATGACCCTTTCGGGTAAGCCAGATGTTGAATTAACCTGAAAGCCCCGTCTCCTTTTTTTGAACCACCCCCAACGGTGACACCCTAAGATTTGCCAGGGGCGGGGAAACGAAAGGACCCGCCATTCTGCCCAACTCAATCTCTTTATCAATTTTTTCTTTTGCCACATCCCCATTCAACCTGACCGACTTCAAATTCCTCTCCCCCCCCGATCCCTCCTGATAATCAAACGGGATCCTGAATCCTTCCCTAAACCCCTCTCGTAATAAGCTAGCTGCCCATCTATTGGGGTATTTTCCAGCCAAGGCGCCATTGCCTCTGCTGAAACTGGCGTTCCCGCCTTCCTGAACAGCCTGCTGTCCTGCTCCCTTGAAACCCTTACTGTCTCTCTTAAAGCACTTTGATTTGGGATGCTGACCCCCACACCCAGCGCAAGTGTGCTGGAATCGACAATTCTCAAATCTGCATTTTGACTCGTTGTAACCCCAACATACACCCGACTGCTTCCCACCTGCACGCCCCCTCCCTGATGTGCGCACCTGAAAATGCTCCCGCCAGACCCCTTTGAGGCTATTTGACCCGCGAAAGACCCCCTCCCCCCGAAATGTGCTCCAAGTACAAATCCACATCCTTACAATTCCATGTAACCACACCCTTATTGGCTTCCATACTCTGCCTAAACTCCACATCATAGGCCCACCATCCCATACCCCGTGTTTCTGAAACGCTTTTCTAATCGTATCCTGATACTTAAACAGCGCAGAGCATAACTGCGGATCCTTTTCCCCCGCAACGCCCGCCAAAATCCCGAATGCCTGCGACCAATTACTGAACGTGCGTGGAAAAAGACGCTTTTCCACATCCTCCTTCTTAGCCTCCCCCTTCTTTTCAGATTTAGCTACCGCTTCATTGTACCCCGGAAGCAATGACAAAATCTCAACGTAATCACCCGCCCAAATTTTTTCTTTTACTTCCTTTGACAAATGCACGCCTAAGGAACGCGATATAGTTGTACATGAGTCCACATAAGCCGCATCCGGCAGCCTTTTTAAACCTGCCAATGGCCTTCCGAGCCCTGTCCCCTTCCCAGCACCTGAATTCACCACCGGATGCTCACCTCACAAACTAACTACTGCCGCTAAATCAGCTCCTTGTCCCGCCACCTGCACCGGCAATGCTGTGGCCGATGCCAACGCATCTTGAATAACTTTTGGCACTGTGCTAGGGGTACAACCCTCAGTGATCTCCGCACCCAACGACACCTGAGCCACCTCTCCACCCACTGTTCCGCGGTTGCTCCCCCCGTCAAGCACTGAATCTGACCCCCCCCTGCCATTCGCTTGACTTGCATGCCCCCACTGCTTGCTTAGTGGATAATAACGTTGTCATCGGCAATAAAGCTAACTGAACGCCCTTAACCACCGCACTAATCATTCTTGCCTCAGCATCGCCCGCTAACCCCAAATCCAACACCTGTGGCCCAGGGGAACTAACGATGCCCGGCAAAGTAACACCCTTATTTCCCAAACAAGCAACTCTTTTACGCTTATCCTTTGATGCCCCAGTCCCCGGCGGTGATTCGAACCGCCTGTTGGGACCTGCCCCAAGACCCTTGTCCTCCAAGCCTCTAACAGCAAGTTCAACCCGAGGCCCGGACCGCTTGCGAGCCGTGGACGACGTACCAGCGCCACGAAGCGAGGTCGACCGCGTCCCGGCCGTTCCAGATTTGCCTGTAAATGGGGAAGCAAATGTTAATCCCCTAATTGGGCTAACCTTTGTTCCTGAATAAACTGCAAAAGACAATTTTTTTTTTTTTTTAATTTTTTTTTAAAGGACCAATCCTCAACCTTACATTCACCTTCTAAGCTGGGACCAAACCCCCCAACCTTTTTTTTTTTTTTTTATATACACTGACCAACCATCCTTTGCTAGCCTGCCTATCACCAGTAACCGGCGATGGCGAGCATGTCGGGACATCGCTACTAGCGCTGTATCTTAGCCAATGGCTTGCCAAACACTGGTTTACTTTGACCACCTAAATCCTGCCAGCAAACTACTCTTGAACTCTTGCCTGGCCGATCTTTCCACGAAAACCAGTTCACTTGAATTAGTCTTAAAACCGCTCTTAGGCTGTAATAAAACAAAAATCCCGCATTAATGCTTGTATGCTGAGCACCCTATCACCCCCAACCTCCATCCCCTTGGAGCCCTAACAGCCAACCAAGCGTTGCTGACTTTTTTTTTTTGTTTTTTCATGGCCAATTAACAGCCCAACCTGACCACATCACACTGTGCAGAGGGGGTGGAAAAGAAAAAAGGGGGGGGGAAATAGCTCCCTGGGGGGGGGGAGGAGGGGGGGCCAATAGCCCCCCCATGCCAGCCAAACTACCAACTGCCCCCCCCCCAGCCGTAAGAACAGCCTAGCCCCCAGCCCTCCCGACACCCCTGATCATCCTCAGGAGGCGGAACCACGCATGAGACCCATGCCCCGCCTCCACCCAAACCCAAGCAGGGGAAATCACACTCCTTCCCTTGCCCCACCTCCTCACACACCGCTAGCCCAACCGCACGGCTAAGCGTGGGGTGGGAGAGCCTCTCTTCCCCCCCCCCGGCCACCCAAGCGGCCATTATGCGGAGGACAAGGACAGGGGCTCATCGCCGCCAGCCCCCCCGGACCACCCTCGGAAGGCGGCGCCACCCAGGAAAACCTCTGCCTCCGAGCCGTGCGCCTTCCTCCACGCACAAGCCCAGGTAGGAGTCCCTCTCCTCATATCCCGCCTCCTCCCCCCGCCGCTGTTGCTAACCCAAACAGCGCGGCCAAAATGAAAGGGGGGAAACACCCGGCATTATTGGGCCCTACCTACCTCATCCCCCCCGCCTCCCCCCGAGCAACCGCCGCCCCAGTAAAGCCGGTAAAAAACACCCGGGGGGGGGGGTGGAGGGTCTCCCACCACGGGGGGGAGGAAGGTCCCTCACCCCGGGGGGGGGGAGCCCACTGCACCAACCAAAAATAATGTTTAATTAATAACCTTTACGATCTGCTAGATCAATGTATGTTACACCAGGTACAGCTAGTTGTATTATAATTCCCTGTGCTGTACTTTCTTTGTAAAGGGCTGAGCACACTGTGGGCAATAAATAAATAAAGATATACATACATACATACATACAAACATCACTGCAAAAATATGTATCACCCAATATAATTTGAATATGGTGAATTCTCAAAGAAGACTTTAGAAACCTATTTATTTAAGTACAGATGCAGCCACCAGTATCCGACGACTTGCCTGGGAAAATACTCATGGATGTCGGGGGAAGTACCTACATTCAGTGCCAGTCTTTGCCCTACCTATTTTCAGAGATTCCCCTGCCTGTATAGAAAGAATAAGGACCCAGTGCTAGAAGCTCTGGAAGGTGGAATGGTTGCCTGGAACAGTGGAAGGGAAGTAATATAAGTCCTAGATAAGCAAGGAGGAGATGTCTTGGGGACGTAGCTGTTGAATAAGCATCACATACAGAGAGATAAAGCTGTAGCAGACCCATGATGTATTGCAGCTGTTACACCAGAAAAATATATCAAGCCAAAGATTGGTATAGTACCCACGTGGTGGGAAAAGGGTGATAAAATCAAATAGACTACTGCCAATACTCACACGGACCAGTGTGAGTAAAAACCCATCTGGGTTTAACTCTGTAGAGGGGATTCTCCTGGAACCGCACACCTCCCGTCCGGCTGCTGCACAGTACACAGGTCCTCAGGACATCGAGTTACCACGGGGACCGGAAGTGGGCAGAGCATGCAGGAAGTGCCTCCCCGGAGTTATCACTGTGATCTTTTATTATTTTTTGGGTAACTTGATGTCCTGTGGACCTGTGTGCTGTGCAGCGGTCAGACGGGAGGTGTGCAGTTCCAGGAGAAGGCCCCGATGGGTTTTTACTCACACTGGTCTATGTGAGTATTGGCAGTAGTCTATTTGATTTTATCACCCTTTTCCCACCACGTGGGTACTATACCAATATTTGGCTAGAGACCTCTATTTGATCTTTCAGGTCACCAGTAGTAGTGAACTTTCTCTATCAAAGTATCCATTGTTGATTATCACATACATATATTTTTGGTTGTGTTCCTGATTCGCGCTCACCTTGATTTCTCTACTGCCTTTTGTGTATTGGGGAGAAAAAGGTCATCTCCCCTGTAGGGTGTTTGAGCTGCGGACGGTGGACCCCTAGACGTTCATGCCTTACGAAGAAGGACACAGGGGTTCTCTGAACTTGGTAATATTTCTCCATTCATTCATTCATTTAATTCTATCAATAGTGATAGTCCAATCTATAGAGAGCGCCCGGGTACCTTTTGTATGTATATATATATATCCATAGGTAATGGACTATATTTTTTTATACAGTACTAGCTGATAAACCCGGCGTTGCCCGTGATTGCTGGGGCGGGGGGCGTGGAGAGGCGGGGAAGGGCAGGGAGGGGGGCGAAGGGCAGGGAGGGTAGGGGCGAAGGGCAGGGAGGGTGGGGGCGAAGGGCAGGGAGGGGGCAGGCGAAGGCCAGGGAGGGCGGGGCAAAGGGCAGGAAGGGCGGGGGCGAAGGGCAGGGAGGGCGGGGGCGAAGGGCAGGGAGGGCAGGGGCCAAGGGCAGGGAGGGCGGGGGCGAAGGGCAGGGAGGGCGGGGGCGAAGGGCAGGGAGGGCGGGGGCGAAGGGCAGGGAGGGCGGGGGCGAAGGGCAGGGAAGGCGGGGGCGAAGGGCAGGGAAGGCGGGGGCGAAGGGCAGGGAAGGTGGGGGCGAAGGGCAGGGAAGGTGGGGGCGAAGGGCAGGGGGTGTGTGAGTGAAGGGCAGGGGGTGTGTGAGTGAAGGGCAGGGACGGAGGTGGCGAAGGGCAGGGCCGGAGGGGGAGAAGGGCAGGGCCGGAGGGGGCGAAGGGCAGGGCCGGAGGGGGTGAAGGGCAGGGCCGGGGAGGGGTGAAGGGCAGGGCCGGGGGGGGGGGTGAAGGGCATGGCCGGGGGGGGGGGTGAAGGGCATGGCCGGGGGAGGGTGAAGGGCATGGCCAGGGGGGGGTGAAGGGCAGGGCCGTGGGGGTTGTGAAGGGCCTGGCCGGGCCGGGTGAAGGGCTGGGCCGGGTGAAGGGCCAGGCCGGGTGAAGCGCCAGGCCGGGTGGGGTGAAGGGCCGGGCCGGGCCAGGGGGGGTGAAAGATCCCTTCCCCTGCGGTTACTTACCTCGCACCGGGTCGCGCTCCTCCTCGGGGTCCTCGGCGGTCTCCGTTCCCCCCGGCGAGGCGTAGCTGAGACGCTCAGGTGAGGAGGTGGTGTGGGCAGCCGGCCCGTACAGCTCCCGACTGAGAGAGCCGGAGCAGCGCGCGCGGGGATGGTGAGCTGGGGGCGCGGCCTCTAGTCCTGAAGGTGAGAGCGGCGAGAGCGTGCTCTGGGGGGGGAGCGGTCTGTGGGAGAGAGCACCGGGGGACAGGGAGCACCGGGAGAGAGGGTGAGCACCGGGAGAGAGGGTGATGTTGAGGTCCCGCGGAGTGGTGATAGGGGGGGTTCCGTTGTTGCGGGCCAGCCGCCGGGAAGGGCGGGAGGGTAGGGGTCAAGGCCGGGCAGCCTTAAGGAGGGTGGAGTGTTGTGTTAAGGGGGGGGGGTGTTGAGGAGTGTGTGTGTGTGTGTGTGTGTTGAGGAGGGTGGAGTGTGTGTGTGTGTGTGTGTGTGTGTGTGTGTGTGTGTGTGTGTGTGTGTGTGTGTGTGTGTGTGTGTGTGTGTGTGTGTGTGTGTGTGTGTGTGTGTGTGTGTGTGTGTGTGTGTGTGTGTGTGTGTGTGTGTTGAGGAGGGTGGAGTGTGTGTGTGCGCTGAGGAGGGTGGAGTGAGTGTGTGTGTGTGTGTGTGTGTGTGTGTGTGTGTGTGTGTGTGTGTGTGTGTGTGTGTGTGTGTGTGTGTGTGTGTGTGTGTGTGTGTGTGTGTGTGTGTGTGTGTGTTTGGCCCGTCACTCCGCCTCAGGCCAATGAGAGGTGTGCGGGGGCGGGCTGCCCAAGGGACCAATGAGATTTCCCCTAGGGACACCGGACATCCAGACAGGCAGGCATGCAGTGCTTTCACTAATATAGTATAAGATAACACCATGGTGCCTGCGCTTCTCTTTGTTTTTGTTTTTTGTCTCTCTCTCTCTTCATTAACCCACCCAGTCAGTCACTAACCCAAGTCAGTCAGTCACCAATCCACCAACCCAGTCAGTCACTAAAACCCAGTCAGTCACTAACCCCTGTCATCCACGTGTGTGTGTCAGACGTGTTTCAAGTTTGTGTGTGATGTGTTTCACATGTGTGTGTGACGTGTGTCACGTGTGTGTGTGTGTGTGTGTGTGTGACGTGTGTCACGTGTGTGTGTGTGTGTGTGTGTGTGACGGTTGTGATTTGTGAGTGTGTGAGGAGAGGCAGGGAGAGGAGAGAAAAAGGGGGAGAGAGGGAGAGGAGGGAGAAAGGGAGAGGAGGTAGAGAGAGAGAGAGACATCGATCTGTGGGGTGATGTTTAAAATAAAATCATTACAAAATATATACACATTCTTTATTCAAAAGTATGAGTTAGTTATTATTTATAACCCCTACTGCTTTACACGTCTATTTTGTGATTTACTCCTGTCGAACATGTGTCCTCCAGATAGGGGTTCCCCGAAATTTTACAAAATACTTAAAGGGTTCCTCCAAACAAAAAAAGGTTTGGAATCACAGGTGTATGTGATGTGAGATGTGTGGGGGAGATGTTCCAGCTGGGGGGGAGAGGGGAAGATGTTCCAGTGGGCGGAGAGAAGGGGAGATGTCCAGCAGGGGGGAGGGAGGGAGATGAGCCAGCTAGCGGGGGAGATGTTCCCTCGGGGGGGGGGACATGTGCCGGCAGCGGGGGGAGATGGACCAATGGGGGGGGGCGGGAAAATGTGCCGCCAGCGAGGGGAGATGTACCAACGGGGGGGGGAGATGTGCCGGCAGCGAGGGGACGTGCCACAGCAGTGCGGGGTGATGTCCCTCCAGCAGGAAGGTAGGGGGGGGAGGGGGTGGGATGGGGACATGTTCTGGCAGCGGGTAGAGACACACACACAGACAGACACACACACACATATACACACAGACAGACAGACACACACACAGACACAGACAGAGACAAATCTCACCCCGCACTACATCCAGCAGTGGGGGGAGAAGGGTGGGCCCGGGGAGATGTTCCGGCAGCAGGGGGGGAGGGGACATGTATTCAATATTACATTCCCCGGGCGAAGCCGGGTACAAAAGCTAGTTAATTATAAATTTGAGTCTCATTTTTGGTAAAATTGTCTAATAATCTAGCTATTTTAGCCAGATCTACAATTCTTAGCTCTTCTGAATCACAGAGCAGGGATTAAAACTCTAGAATCAGAAGAGGAGATCAGGGTGCTTAGTAGCTTCCCAGCCTTATTTATTGTGTTATTGTTAAGAATAAGTTAAACCAAAGCTTGATTAAAAAGATGGAAAAGTACCAGAACAAAGTAAATACACTGACTGAGTTTGAAGCAGGAGAGCCTGGCTCAATTCCTGGGGTCGGCTCCTTGTGACCTTGGACAAGTTCCTTTATCTCCCTGTGCCTCAGGCACCAAAAACATAGACTGTAAGCTCCACATGGCAGGGATCTGTGACTGCAAAATGTCTCTGTAAAGCGCTACGTTAAAAACTAGCAGCGCTATACAAGAACATGTTATTATTATTATTATTATGGGAGAGAAGGGGATTGAGGCGTCATGTGGTGGAGTTTGTGGAGAAGAGCAGCAGAGATACTTCTTCTGTAACTGGAGAGAAGGAAACAAAGGTAGATGGAGGGTGATGTGAAGGAGCGGTGTGGAAGGTTGTTGCAGGGTACATGCAACTACACACGCGGGTTTCTTGACAAAGCTGTTTTATTTAGCCTTAAAAGATATACAGCACACAAAACAAAAATAGCTTTCCATCAGCAAAAACGAAAATGGCTTTTTCTTCAGCAAACCAAACAGTTCCTCTTTAGCAGACAGTTTATATATAAGGCAGCTACCCTTTTTCTATGCAGGGGACAGACAGTTCACAATACAACTGCTTTGCTACTCAGACCTTGTTTTCAGGAATCTCTTTACTTCTTACTCCTCTCTCATCAACAGCCAAGCTCCATGTGTCTACAGCCTGGGTTTTAACACACCTTGATTAGGCAGCTGGGATCCAACTAATTGTCCTGAGGTTCCCAGCTGAAGTTAATCTAGTCAGTGCTGCACTGCAGACTAGACAAAGGTTTTCCAGGCATATAACTGGTGGCTTTTATTTACCCTGTCACAAAGGTACAGAGGGCATTTCACTGCACATAGCTTCCACCTTGCACTTGAAATTATCATCAAAGTCTTGGGGTTTAATGGATGGAGAACATCAACTTGTGTTTGTAAAATGCTTTGGATAGAAGAACTATAATTATTATATAATTATTATTTTAAAGGGACACAAGTGCTTTATTTTCTATACTGGATTCATCCATTTACAGTATGTCACTCATTTTTACCAGGTATCTAACAAAACAAACAAATACATCTCATAAATGAAGATTACTGAATGAAAGTAAGAATAGAAAACAGATTGAACAAAGAATGTTCAATTAGTGAGGGCTTGAATACACAAGAAATACAGTACTGTACTGTATGTTTTTCCTGGAGAGGGATTGAGAATGAGATAATTTCAAAACTCTACAGTATGCTTCAATATCATCCGTATATGGAAATACAGATCTTTTGTATTACAATTTGTGGGTGGGAGAATCAAAAGGGTAGGAATGGAAGATCTTATGAGGAACATGTTTTGTTTTGTTTTTAGATTTGGGCAAAGGGTCTAGCATTTTTGCTTTAGTTGAAATATGTTTTCCTTTTGATTTTGCCTAAAGGTAATTTTGGGGGGTTTAGGATTTGTTTGAAATGATCAAGAATATATATTTTTTTCTCCTTAATAACCCACACCCCCAGCCCCCCCAAAAATAACCCCCAGCTTTTTCTATGTTAATAAGTAGTTATATTATTTAAAATCTATTAAATATATATGGTATTAATTAGCAAATTCTGTCTCCATCTTACTCATCTTGATCATAATGCCTGTCAGCATCTTCACAGAGCAATATAAACTCATGCCCACTGGTATGATCTAAAAAAATGTTTCTTTTAAATGCAATTGTACAGCATATCTTAAGGATGCTGTATTTTGCTTTGATAAAAGACAACTTTTCATCCTCCTGAGTTTGTAATTTACAATGCTGTCAGCTGTGCTCCATGTTCTTTTAGAGTTTAGGGTGGGCAGTTTGAAGGTGCAGGATGATGTAGGACCAAACTGAAATGAAAGCAATACATTGGACAAGTTAAAGAGGATTGATGCCTTTAACATTTCATAGAAAATATTAGTTAGGAAATTATTTTGTATACCGTTGACATTATTGTTTAGTATCACCTCCCCCTTCTTCGGGCTCCTTTCAAGGTCGTTTGGCATCTATAAACAAGATTGAAAATGATTCCCCATTCAGAGTTCCTTTTTTTAAATGAAAAAAAAATAAAAATGATATTTTTTAGACTTTTAAAAATGTTTTTCAAATTAATTCAGCTGTCTGATTTTTAGAGTTCTCAATCCCCTAGGTTTAACCTATTAAACTTATCACTGCTGTATGGTACTTTCAGTTAGGTACTACATGAAACCTGTCTCCTGTGTACAAATGGTTTTGTTCTATTCATTATGCAAACAGCCTGTCCCTGATCTTAACTTTTCTTTTATAATTTGCATACAGTAGAAATTGTAAAATAAATAGACTTAAGCAGCTGCAACAGATATTACATCACTCCGGACACATACCCAGCACGGTATCAGGGCTCTCTCCAGAGGTAACTGCAATTGACTTGTATGGCAGGTATTGTAATACCAGATGAATTCCCCCCATAGCAAGCTAGCAATAAAAGCATGTGTGCTCCTGATCATGACCGTGTACCATTCATTAAGGAGCATAACCAAATGTAGATGTAAAAGAAACATTTCCACGGGTGAAGTTTGTCGTTGTTTTGAAGTATGTCCTCTATGAATGCTTTAAGGAATCAGAAGAGAAAAAGAGGCTGTGTGTGCCGAGCACACGCATTTTAAGTGAAACTTCTTTGTCTTTTGTCACAAATTGTATTTGTGATGGTGATGTTTTTAATTAAAAATCGAAACACAATTTCAGTGACAAAACTCAAAAAAGTGTGACTTAGAAAGCGCGTGCACGGCACACCCCCACCCCTGTTTTAGCTATTTGCACTAAAATATTTATGCTAACTGTGAATGCCTCGTTTGTGTGTCTCCGTGTGTGACTGTATGTGACTATGTGTGTGTGTACAACGGTGTGTGTGACTGTGTGTGTGTGAGGCACTATGTGTTTGTTTGTCTGAGTGTGTGTGTGTGTGTGTGTGTGTGTGTGTGTGTGTGTGTGTGTGTGTGTGTGTGTGTGTGTGTGTGTGTGTGTGTGTGTGTGTGTGTGTGTGTGTGTGTGTGTGTGTGTGTGTGTGTGTTAACGAGATAGAGGGTCCCTGCTATGGGTGAACCAAGCAGATCCCAGTGTACTGACCGCCCGGTAGACCCCAGGGGTCAGCAGCCCCTTCACCAGACTGTGTTAAGTGTCCAAGTGTCCAGACTGTGTTCAGTGTCCAGATGGAGAGGGAAAGGATAGAGTTGGGGGATCATGCACCTGCAAGGGTACTATAAGTATTTAGTGACCCACTACAGTGTTCTGACTGACCCCCTGACTAAGGTGACTAACGAGAGGGCATTGGTGCTGGCAGCCAGGTTCCCAGATAATGGACAGGCTGCCCCAACTCTGCAGATCTGCCTTGCTACACCCAGCACCCCAAACATCTTGCAGCCTTTTGTGACCCCAGTGGTCACAAGGGTGGTACCTAGGGTGGCAGGGGGAGGCGAGTGTGTTGCTTCAGTGGACCCTTGCCCTTTTGAACTTAGATTGTGGTTGGGGCAAGGGATCCAACCACGCTGGAGGACTTTACCAGCCAGAGAGACTGTTTTAACCTCAATTTGTTTCAGGCTCAGCAAGCTACCTGATATGGTGACTGTTCTGGAGCCTTCATCTTGAGGGGGCAGGTGTGAGGGTCTGAGGTAGCTGGCTGTCATTAATAAAGGTGAAGCCCAGACTGTTGCCTTTAGAGGCCGTGGGTAATGGGTCAAGAGGGTTAGCTCTTGGGTCCAGTAAGGTAAAACCATGTATATTTTCTGTAACCATGTTCCCATATATGGTCCCCTGCAGGGTTGTGGGATAGGAATGCCAAGTAGGGCTGTGATATCCCCCAGGAGATAGCTGCAGGAAAGTGACTTTGGGAGCAGGGAAGCAGGGGTGATTATTAGGGAACCCCTATAGTCAGCCCCATGTGTATTTGGGCAGGAATCCACTGCCCAAAATATATTACATTTTTTTTGTGTTTTCCCCTTTCCGGGCATGCAATCGAGCAGGGACTTCTGGTGCAAGAGTTTTAAGGGGGATTTTGTGGAGAAAGTGGTGTCACAATGTGCATTCCAGGTCAGGGACCAAAGTTACCGGTTCCCCGATAAATGTATCTGACAATCAGGTATGATTTGCATATACATGTGTGCACATTGGCCCCATCAATATCCCCCCCTTAAAAATGTAACCGTGACTCACCACTAGGGTGTCCTGGTTCAGCACAGCCGGGACGGAAAGTGAGCCGCGGTAAAACAGGATAGGTTTGCGGGTACCCATCCATACATAAGGATCAGGGGGACTCTGGAAGTCCAATGTAAGTCTATGGGAAATCTATGTGTTGGGACCAAGTTGCATTGCCTGAAGCAATGCATTATGAAAATAAAAGTACACTCTTTTCCTCTTTTAAGGTTCCCGGTTCCCTAGAAACTCCAGATTTTTGGAGTGTAAGTTTTAGGTGGGATATTTGGGTGAAAATGTATTCCTTTTGTTTGCAGGAGTTTGAGGGGCTGAGCTACTGGTAGTCCCTGATTCTCCCCCGGTGTGCAGACACTTTGTGGGTACGCGGGGTGAATTACATTGGGGCTGCACAGGGTCCCCCAGACCCCTAGTTTTCGAGCTCAAGTATCTCAGACTAATTCGCCACACATATATAAGTTTCCCCAAGGTTTATACTTTATTAAAGTATGGTTTCTTGGGTGTTATACTGTATGTATAAATATCCATGTAGTCAGCCTGAGCATTTATATAGGAGCCAGAATGTCTGCATAGCCATCTGAGCTCAAAGGAGAACCAGGATGTCCAGAGGTATCGGGCCATTTGGTAGTAAGGAAGGGCAGAGGAATAGACCCAAATGCCAACTTTGTTCTCTGAGACACCGTGGAGCCTGCCCAGGAGGTAGCCATGAGTGGGCTGGGGGGAAGGTACGCCCCTTCCTCTGACATCATCAGCCAGATGAGCCCCGCTCGGATTGGCTGGTGGGGAAATTTCCCACGCTCTGAGTGGTGGACCTTCCTTGCCCATGTTGCATAGGACATAGAATGTAAGGGACTACCCAATCAGAAATCTGTTTCTCAGTGCATGTGGGACCTTTGAACCCAGAAGTATCATTGTGTAGGAGCTGATCCCAGTGCATGGGATTTTCAGTTCAATACCCACTCTGCTCCCTACTCCATCTGGACTCGATATTTGGCAACACGGACATATTTTATTTGAATCTGCTGAACTGCAGCTACATTACATGTAAGTCTCTACTTGCTTATACTTGTACTGCATAATACACTCTTTACCTACTTGTGGTACCCTCTTTGTTTCCTCTCTCTATGATTATTATTAGCCCTGTGTTTAGCTGCTCAGCACAAAACAACACTTACAGATACCTAATTATAAATGCAAATATCACACAAGAGATGGCTAACCTAAGGTTGCAACTTCTGCCTAGGCCGGTATCCACCTTGTGGCTTCAGATGGCTACTGAAGACTAGACATTTGGTCAGCATCTGGATGGGCAAGTCCGCCTAACGGGTATAGATGTTAATGTAATGTGCCAGGCTGCCGATACCATCACAGTATTAATAATAATATCATTAAAGAGTATGATAAGGTAGATTGAACACTACATAAACTATTTTTGTTTTACTGTATGTAGCCCTCAGACCCCCACCGGTTGCAGATCGGGTCCCCTAGGGTGTACTAAGGTCTGGCTACATGTGTCTAGGTGGTGCATACCTGCTGGCAACCGGAGGGCCTGAGTCTCCCGCGATGGTGTGGGGGAGTACAGGACCAGGTTTCTGAGGTTCTTGCCTTCATCTGATCTCAGTGATGCAACGCCTCCATCTCTGTGAAGCCCCAGGGATATGGGTTGGAACCCTTACAGAGAACTCCCACACAGGGATGAGAGATTCCAGTCTCAGTCAGCAGCTCTCTTTATTGTTCACACAGCAGAGTAGCAACAGCAACAACAGCAATACGCTTTATAGCAGGTACAGGGTCTTCTCTCCCTCCAGACTGCACCCCTTCAGGATGGGCTCTGGATCTCTGTGTCCCTGCCACCACCCCAAGCCGCGGGCACTCAGGGTGGGTGGGGCTAGCTCTTCCCTCACCTCCTATGCAGGATGAGAGGCATTGGTCCACTGTAGCTCTATCAGCTCTAATCAGGGCCTGCCTGATCTCCTCCAACTGTATCACACTAAAAGGAACTCTCTCACTCAGAACTGACACACTAAATAGACTGTGCACTGCCATTTATGACTTTGGCAGGCTATGTCTCTTGCCTTAGACACAGAGTCAGGTGGCCTACCTCCACCACTCAGGGCAGGGCGTGAAGTGGGGAAACCCATGATAACTACTGGCAGCCTGCCCTTAGCAGGGCTTATACCAGTAGGAGGATAGACATATAGCCCTATTTCTTACCAGGGCTACATGTATATACTGTAGGACACCACAGCTAGTATTTGATTTATAAAGTAATGTATTGGGAAAAGACTGTGAAATGCAGTGCAAAAATAGAATATATGAAATGTGATTATAAACACAGAAAATAACACACTACCAATGTGACTCACTGAAATATATAAAGGATGAAGGAATCTAACAGGAGGATCATATATTTCTGGCACTGGTTCAGTTTAAGAAAATGTATTATAACCATGTAGAGTGTAAAAATAGGCGTTTACACTTTTTGGAAAACAAATACACAAACCCTGTTCTCCTTCCAACTTGGCGTGCAATTTATCAGTGAACTTTTACATTTTTATCCTAAATCTTTTAAGAAAAGAGTTATTTAGTTACCTATGGGTTACATACATATAAGACCATTATATTTTATACTGAATGACTGAAACACTGATTAAGCGCACCTGTGCTGAAGCAGCGTTATCCCTAAACCCTGGCCTGTTGGTGACCCTTGAGGACTGGAGTTGGCCTCCCCTGCTTTAGACTCTATCTGGTAATATTTGTTTCTCGGAGTGGGCACAGCAGCAATATCCCCGGATTTGTTTCCAATACAACCTCTCCACTGCCAGATGGGCCTGCAATGTATTGCAGTGAAGGGCTCAGATGGAATCCTCCCTGAGTCCTTCATGACTGCATGTGCAGTAAAAGTATAAACAGAGCTGGGACACTGGAGGTTTAATGAATGAGCGGCTCAGGGAGTAAAGGCACTAACTTTGCAAAGCACAGCACTGAGTTTGAAGCTGGTTCAAATCCCAGTGTCGGCTGCTTGTGACCGCGACCGTGGGTGGGTCACCCTATTTCCCTGTGCCTCGGGCACCAAAACATAGATTGTAAGCTCTAATGGGTAGGGACTTGTACCTGCAAAAACTTCTATGTAGAATGCTGTTAAAAATGTAATTATTATTTTTGGTTATCTTACAACATTAGCTTTCTAATGCCATTATAATGCTTAAGATCTCATCACATTAATTGTATTGTTCCTTTATATACATAGGGATACATTGTACATTTAAAAATACAATATAAATATTTAACAATATACTGTAGTGTAAAGCAGGGGTGCGCAAACTGTTTTGTTTGTGCCTTCCTGCCTGCTCTGCCCCCCCCCCCCCTTTCCTTTTCCCTGGCATCGGCGGCTAAATTTGGCATCATGCCGTCATGTGACATCACGTTGCCACGGCAAGGCATTGCCATTTGGCTCAGTGGCGTCATTTGACTCCGTATTGTCATGGCCATGCGTCACCAGAAGTCGCCGAAGAGCAGGTAAGAGGCAGATGCAGAGGCCTCGCGAGCTGCCCCGGCATTTTATTTAAATCTTGTGGGGAATTGCGCGGGGCCTGTGTAAGCGCCGCGCTCCCTCCAGAATATGTCACACACCCCCCCCCCACAGTTTGCGCCCCCCTGATGTAAACTTTGAATGAAACAATTCTTATCACACAACTATTTATTTAAATACTGTAATAGGCAGATGAGCACAAGCGATTTTCTAATTACGTTTTGCAATGCCCCTGTGTTCTTGTAATCTTTGTTACTCGGCAGTTCACACTTTTTCCATATTTTAATTGCTCTCCGATTTGTTGTGAATAATTATCCTTGCCCCTCATTTATAATTAAATGAGGGGCAAGTCAGTGTTACAGAAACTTTCCAACTTGCTAAGTTAACGTAAGAAACCTTTTCATTTCAGTTCCTTTGACATGAGTGGGCTATTTTACATTATATCAGCTTATGCATATAACTATGTTGTTTATTTATTTTGGCACATGTCTAAGGCTACAATTCATTATTCATAAATGGTTTGTGTCAATGCCATTAGAAAACTCTAAACAGCATTCCATTTTCATGGAGCAATGCTGTGATTTATATTATTTAATCAGGAAACTCACTTAGTTGCATGTCAATGGGGAAACAAATTACAATATAATACAAAATGGTCTGATGTGATAAGTCAACAGAGTTCATGGAAGATGCTAGTAAAATGCCTGCATGTCTCATGCTATTCCCATGGACCTGCTGGCAGGTTTTGTTTGTTTTCTTTACCATGAGACCATGCTGCCTATTCAGTAAACTTCGAAAAGTGACTTATCGGGGCTTATCCTATCTAGTAGCTTCGATAAAATCACTGCCATCTTGAACAGTTTGGCATGACCCCATGGAACGGTTAGACATTTGTGTTATCACGGTATTCAGAAAGAATCAGAAACCATTTCCACAAGTCTCAAACCGTGAGGTAGGGAAATGCCAATATCGCTCGGGACAGCAGCGATGGTATCTCAGCCTTTTTCTAAGTTCTCCCCCCTGCGATTTGGCTGCTGTCTGTAAGAGCTGCATAGAGAGAGCTGCACTGACAGAGCTGGATCTCCCTGCACAGAGAGAGCTGCATCTCCCTGCACAGAGAGAGCTGCATCTCCCTGCACAGAGAGAGCTGCATCTCCCTGCACAGAGAGAGCTGCATCCCCCTGCACAGAGAGAGCTGCATCTCCCTGCACAGAGAGAGCTGCATCTCCCTGCTCAGCTCTTACAGGCGATCGCACTGCTTTTATTTACATTTTAATAACAGTTTTGTAGCAGGGGGTCTCCGAAGCAGAACCACATTCATTTCAGGTGCGGGGACCCCCTGCTTCCCGAGTTACAGGACCCGGTATGGGGTGACGGTATGTCCTGTGCGTTTCAATGTCTCGGTCACGTGACACGGGAGATTTAAACATTGCAGGGGGATACCGGGGCCAGTAACTTGGGTAGCAAGGGATCTCCAGTGCTGAAATCAATTCACTTTAGCTCTGCAGACCTCATACTATAATACTCTGTGATTAAAATTGAATTAAAAAAAATACATTACCTTAGCGGCTTGAAGGGGTTAAACCTTAATACCTGGTTTGTTGGGGGTGGGTGAAGGGAGTAGTTGCCCCAGCGTGGGTGGTTAGGGCGGCCCGGAAGGTTGCGGGAGTAGTTAACCCCTTCACTACCATGTGGCATCATCTTAAAAGGTGGGACGTCACATCCTTAAAAACAATGGCAGCCAGCACATGGTACTACAACCAATCAGATTGGGGTGTACCATGTGATGCCTCACATGGTATATCTCCCAGTACGATTGGTTGGATTACCATGGGATGGCAGCCATTTTTTTTCTGGTTACGTCCTTTTAAAGGGAGTGAAGCATAGCCTTACTAATTGGCTGGCCTCCCTTAGCTTAGCGGTTACAATATTTATTTATTTTTTATTTATTTATAAAATGTTTTACCAGGAAGTAATACATTGAGAGTTACGAAGCCGGCGTCACATGTTATTTCAGCCAATCAGATCGTGGGAACCAATTCCACATTCTGATTGGCTGAAATACCCTGTGACGCCGGCCATCTTGGATTTAGTGACGTCATCTTAAAGGCAAATGAAGCACAGCCATTCTGATTGGCTGGCATCATTCACTTTAAGTGATGTCATGTAAAAAAAAATGTAAGTCGGAACATGGTTTTAACAGCCAATCAGGTGGCTGTTAACCATTTTGAGGCTAAATATGACTCACAAGCCCTATTTAAGGCCGTGACGCCTCATTTGAGCCAAGAAGACGACGAGACAACATCGGTTAGGATCTACCATGGGGCTTTTTGGATTGACAGATGAAGATAGAAGATAAAGAAGATCAAGAAATGGCGACAGATGAAAATAGAAGAAGGTGATTACAGAAAGAAAAAAGAAGATTTGGGGAACCTGATCCGGATCTTCATGGCGGATGGCATCGGATGCTGTTGGAGGCCTTCAAGGTACGTGAGCTTCCTGTTTCCCCGGGAGTCGGAGGGCCACCACTTCTAATGGTAAGTAATATATTGAATGTTTGTAAATGTCTCTTTTTACAGGTTTATTCATTGGATGTGGTTTTTGATTTTTTGGGGGAGGCACATTGACTGATAATATATTAATATGTACCACTTTAGGGTACAGATTAATACATTATTATGACAATATTTGGGGGGCATTTGTGGCTTGGTATTGCTGTTGTTTTTTTTAATGTCAGTTTCTTGTGTGGATGTGATTGTTTGTTTTTTTCCTGCTTAATGGTAATAAAATGCTTGCGATTGGTGTTCGTTTATAGTTAATGTTGTATTATGTTAGCTAATGCGTTTTATTGTTATTTGTTTGAATTTATTTCTTTGTATTTTAATGTTTAAATTCATTAATGTTGTAGTAATTAATTGGTTGGATTGGTTAGTGTTACAATTCATTTTGAGTTGGTTTAGGAATTAATTGGTTTGATTGGTTAATGGTTTAATTAATTAATTGTTGATGTTGTTATTGCTTGTATTCATTGGATTAGCTTCCTACTATTTTTATTTAGTGAAGTGTGTTTTTTTGGCGTTTAGTTATGTATTATTATTGTGTGTCTTGTGTATTAATGTATTGTAATTAGGGTGCCCATTGAGTGCTATAGAGGCTTATCATGCCCTTATTATTATTATACAGTATGGGTATGATGTACCACTATACTACTCAATGGGTACAGGGTGGGTATAGTCAGTCCGGGGTGGGTGCTTAGGCCTCACGGATGGGTGAAGGGGGTATTAGCCCTAAGGATGGGTGATTAGACCTTGCGGGTGGGTAGCGGTTGGGTTAACCCCTTTATTACCTTAGCGGTATTAACCGCTAAGGTAATGAAGGGGTTAAGTCCTCCCCGCAACCCCCCCGCAAGGCCTAAACAGCCACCAACGGCCAAATTCCCCCTTCACCCACCCACGCTAGCCACAGTAAGCCTGTCATGGGTGTTTAACCCTTTCATTGCCTAGCGGTTAGCCGCTAAGGTAATGAAGTTGCTGTAAATGCATTTTTCTTGCATTGGATGCATGCCGGGGGGCTCTGGTGCTGGTATTAATGGCTATCAGCTCCGGAGACCCCCGGCATCAATCCAAGGCAGGAAAAGGGCCTGATTTGTTCTAAGTCCCGACATATCGCAGCTCATCGAGGCATTTCCCCACCAATTTACCCAAATTTTGAGGTGAATTGGATTTGGGGAGAAGATCGCCTTTTAGGGCTGCTATAGGCCGCGACAGGCGACTCGCGGGTACTAGAATCGCGCAAGTTTATGATCCTTCCAAAAATGGTCGATAAGCGACTGACCGCCGCTCAATTGGCAATTTTCTTTGAATCATAAGATTTTGCATCGATACAGGCCATTATCGAGCACTTATCGAGGCCTACTGAATACGAGTAGCCATTTTCGTTGATAAGTGCTCAATAAGGGCCTTATCGAGGCTTTCTGGATGAGGCCCTAAGTGTTGTGTTTATAAGGAAAGTGTGCTTAGTCATAAACTGGCAGTGGTACTGTAACTTTAAACAGTAACATGATACAGGAACAGGAATCAGAAAGGAGACCTACAAACCAGACAAACTTTAACAAAAGACAACACACAAGAGCTTCCAAGGAGACACAGATTAACTCTGCACCCTCTATACATACCCCACAGTAAGGTATGGAGGAAACCGTGACCTCATCATTGATAACTGAAATGTCACATGGTGACTCCGACATCTGTGAGGATGGGGATGCAAGTAGGGTCCTCATCTTCAATTCCTCTGCAGGCTGGATCGCGTTCACAATGTGACCTTCTCTAGCAAATTCAAAGAAAGCCCATGATGTAACCACGACGTCATGAGGCCCCTAGAGTGCCAGACCCTGTGACGGGGGGGTGGTCTGCGTCATAAGGCATCCAAATGGTTAATATGTGAGATTGTCTGCTGGACTATTAATGTAGAGGTGGCCAACTCCAGTCCTCAAGGGCCCCAACAGGTCAGGTGTTCAGGATATCCTTGCTTCAGCACAGGTGGCTTTGACTGAGCCACTGATTGAGCCACCTGTTCTGAAGAAGGGAGATCCTTAAAAACTGGCCTGTTGGTGGCTCTTGTGGTGTGAAACGTGTAGGAGGGAGAATATGGATATTGCCTGTCCAGTTTGTGTGTACCACTAAAGCCATTCTCTGACCATGAGTTTGGATTGCCAGTAATTGCCGTTTTTCTGCTGCTGCTGATGCCTGCTTTATTTTTTCATGTGTGACCCTTGAGGACCACTTGATGTCCTTCAGGAACACCCTTGAGGAGGCCCTTGTTGGCCCTTGTTGGGCACCCTTGCATTAGGGCATGAGCAAGATTATTACAGTACCTTGGAGATTGTCATCATGTATAGCTTATCTTGCTTGTTTACTAAGAATACATTTTAAACTAAAGGCACCATGGTGGGCAATTACTGTAGGAGCTCTGAATTTAGATGGAATGTCAGCTCGGTGTAACCTTATACACAAAACATAAAAATCAGTCTCAAAGGTCTGCTTTGTGAGTTCATCTTCGGGATTTCTCAAATTAAATTACAGCACAGTACAGTATGAAATTCCCTCATAAGGAAGCGAGATGGAGGTCAGATTGCAGTAGTACATTTCGTTTTTTTTTTTAAAGGACCAGAAATGTAATTGATGACAATTACAAATATTGTTTTGCTTTGCCACTATTTATGAATGACATGCTTGTCATAATTAAGGAATTTGGAAACATTTTAGCCATAATTGCTATGTGTTTTATATACACTTGGCCCTTAAAGCAGCAGTCCAAGCTGCTTTTTATTTTTTCATTTAATATGTGCATCAATACAATCCACACAATGATAAGTAATTAGCTAAGTTGCAGATCGATCCGTTCTTCTGTGATCGATCAGCGAAGATTCGGCTCCGGGGTTCACTAAATCACTGTTAGTGCTGCAGAAGAGCATTGAAGAAAGAAGAGCAAGCTGAATGTTTCACCAAATCATGAAAATACATACATATATGTCTGTTCCTCAGTGCTTCTAAAACAAAACAGTTTCTAGAACCTGTGTGAAAAGATGATTGTGACATATTAAAGGCAAGTGAGTGAGTGAAAAAAGTGGATACCAATTTAAACCAAATACTGTAAGTGCAGTGCTATTTAGTGAATAAAGCACTCACAGAAAGTATTGGTGATCAATGTCTCAGCAGTCTCCTCAAAACAATGTGCATACGAGAAGCCATGGTATAATAACGTTTTATTGCACATGAAAGCGAAGCTGGGAGAGATAAAATAAACTCACACTCTCAAAATTGAGTGTCATAAGGGTACATTCAGACCACTCTTGATCACTCGAAAAGCTGGGCAAACTTGTCTGGTGTGATGTCCTCCAATCCGACAGCCTCGGTTATCCGATCCTCGTGGCTGTACAGCGGCCCGCTAGAGTCAGACGTCCTGGTTCCTGGCTACGGATTCCTCAGAGGGTAAAAAAACCCTATGCGTTTTGCCTTTCTCGTTCTCCAGCTTCCAAAATGCAAAGTTCTGTGTGGAAGTTCATGTGACCAGGCAGTCCCTAGATACAATTGGTAGAGCAAAAGCGATAGACAGAACTCAGAAAAAAGGGGAAATCTACTGATTATGTGCAGGGTGCAACAGGAACAAGGAGGACCCAAACACCCCTAAATCAATAACCAAACAGCAACTAATGTTCCAGCACTCAATGACTATAAGAAAACCGTAAACTAGGGTATGTAACAGAAAATGAAAAATGTAATGCAAGCACAAGACAATAATATACTTGGAGAGATGTCCCACAAGCAGGTAATATGTAAATGGTCCCTAAATATAGGGAGTGTGGGGAAAAACCAGGGAAAGGGAGTGTGAAAGAGGGTGGATGAGGGAAGGGGGAAGAACTGGGGAGGAGGGTAGTAGGAGGGGTCAACGTTTCAGCTCAGTAACAATAGTCCAGAAACAGCAAGAGTACAAGTGCTGTGTAGCAAATAAGTTGAAAGTGTGTGTGTGTGTGTGTGTGTGTGTGTGTGTGTGTGTGTGTGTGTGTGTGTGTGTGTGTGTGTGTGTGTGTGTGTGTGTGTGTGTGTGTGTGTGTGTGTGTGTGTGTGTGTGTGTGTGTGTGTGTGTGTGTCAGCCCTACTCAGCAGGAGTAGGAGAGAGATAGACGTTTGACTTTCAACTTATTTGCTACACAGCACTTGTACTCTTGCTGTCTCTGGGCTATTATTACTGAGCTGATACTCTGTTATATTAATTTCTGTACTATCATTACTGTTGGGGTTTGCTCAGCTGGTTGGGGATACAGTGTCCAGGGAAGTACCTTGTGGTCCATTAGGACCTGAGGGAACGGGCCTGAGGAAGGGTCTTCACCCTGAAACGTTGTCCCCCTTGTTTTCCTCCATCCCTCATCCACCCTCTTTCACACTCCCTTTCCCTGGTTTTTCCCCCACACCACCTATATTTAGGGTCCATTTACATATTACCTGCTTGTGGGATATCTCTCCAAGTATATTATTATCTTGTGCTTGCATTAAATGTTTCATTTTTTGGCATATACCCTGGTTTACGGTTTTCTTATAGTCAGTGAGTGCTGGAACATTAGTTGTTGTTTAGATACAATTGGTACACTGCTATAGACAGAGGGCAGGGCTCAAAAAGTGGTGTGCCAGGGCCTTTTTCAGAAGAGGAAGGGGATGTGACTGTAAATGGTTGCTATAGAAACAAAAATGCTTGTTACATTACAATTCATTCAAAATGTATTTTTTTAATACTACAAGTATTTTCTCATAGTACAGAACTGATTTATTTTAAAAAAAAACACATGTAGGATATGGTTTGGTCTGCAGCTTTAATGCAATAGTTCCACAAAAATGAAGAAACAAAACACTCAACAAATGCAAAGAACCAATTAAATTATACATTCTGCATTTCTTCTTTACAATTCTAATTCGAAATCATAAAATAAGCATTTCCTTTGGATATGAAACAGTATGCCCCTTTTATGGAAATGGGATTGCATCAGCACTGTAGCAAAATAAATAATAATTCTTCAAATAGCCACGTCTCCCTCCAATTCCAGTATTAAATATAGCAGGATGTACACTAACCCATTGCTGCTGATGCATCAACAGCCAGAAAAGTGTCAATTCCAATATGGGTGAACAGTCAAGCATATGCCACTTGTGGATTTGCAGAACCATAAATGCATACAGTACTTTTCAGATGTGTGTGATTAATGGCGAAAATCAGCAATATTCCAAAACATATGTAACCCATGTTTCCCCCACTCCACCCCCCCGGTCGCAGACTGGACCCCTAGGGTTGGCTACGTGTACTATGGTGGTGCGTACCTGTGAGGAACAGGAGGGCCTGAGTCTCCCGTGATGGTATAGGGGATAACAGGGACAGGCTTCTGGGGTATATGCCTTCATCTTTAGCAGCAATGACGGTGCAGCGCCTCCATCTCTGGCGAGCCCTATAGGGGTAGGGTGAAATCCTCCCAGAGAAGCCCTAGAACAGGGCGAGAGATTTCAGTCTCACACACAAGTCTTTGATAAAAACAGCAATGTCTCTTTATTCTCTCTGTAGCAGCACACAGCAGCAGTTCATACACAGCAGCAGTTCATGTACAGTGTACAGGGTCTTTTCCTCCTCTCCTTCTCCTCCAAGCTGTACCCCTGCAGGATGGGCTGTATGGAGCTTCAATACCCCCAACACCCACCCCAAGGGTATACCCTCTGGGTGAGGATAGATTCCCCCCTGAGCAGGGTGAGGGGCATTGATCCACCGCACTATAGTGCTATCAGCTCTAAACAGGCGGGTCTTCAGCTTCTCCTCCTAGCAAAGGTATCCCTCTAATCATGACCTCTCAGGTCAATCACTCCAACACTTCTCTGCTCCCAGGACACAACTGCTTGTCACTTACAGGAACAGCCAACACTAAGTTTAGACAGCCCCACCCCTCATGATGTCAGCAGGCCCCTCCCCTGTGTCTCATGCCTTCCACACAGCGTCAGGGGGCCTACCTCCACCAATCAAGGCAGGGCTTGAAGCAGGGGAACCCATGATAACTACTGGCGGCCTGCCCTTAGAAGGACTTACACCAGTAGGAGAAAGATATATAGCCCCCATTTCTTACTGGGGCTACACATACATCAACATTTACCAACTTCTTTTTTTTCCCCCACAAATTTCACAAAGTTTGTGCCAAGGTGCAAAGTAAGATCATTTTGTTTAAGTTTCTTTAACGACTTTTTCGAAAGCTGTAGATGTCCAAACTGTGACTGGAATGGAAATGGGCATTAGAGGAACAGCTGCAAGTTTAAAAGTCGCTAGCCCCTCCTCAATATTGTAAGAAGTGGGTAAATGGACAGTTAATGATTATAGATGTGCAAATGTCTTCTAAAGGGCTTGCAACATTTTTTGTAATTTTTTTCTTAAATTTTGTTTTAGCAAAAATTGAAATAGTACAAAAAACTTTTTTCCGCTTTTGCCAATTTCACAAAAAAAATTCTACCGCTTCCCCACTTTTGGTAAGAATTTGGCAAAAATGGCTCAGTACAGTATACACTATGTGACCTGAATTTAATGCTTGACAAAAAAATGTTTTGACGATGTATTACGTATGTATATCTTTATTTATATAGCGCCATTAATGTACAGTACATAGCGCTTCACAGCAGTAATACACGTGACATAATATAAATAACAAATAATACAAATAACACATAATGGAAAGAAGTGCTTCAGACATAAAAGTAACATTTAGAAAAAGAGTCCCTGCCCCGAAGAGCTTACAATCTAATTGGTAGGTAGGAAGAACGTACAGAGACAGTAGGAAGGTGTTCTGGTAAGTGCATCTGCAGGGGGCCATGGTCGATGTATGAGGTGTAAAGTATCAGCCACAGAGCTACTCATATGCTTCATAAAGGAGGTGGGAATTAAGATGGGTCTTAAAGGTGGATAGAGAGGGTGCTAGTCGGATATTGAGGGGAAGGGTATTCCCGCTTTGCTGCTTTGCAATTTTGACTTTAAAAAAAACCCTTTCACCTAGTTCAAGAACTTTCTCCAACCTTTGGTACATTTCTCTTACCGATGCATTAACGTCCATGTAAGTGTACTCATTCACTCCGAATCTGAATATCTACAGCAGTTTCTCAACCTTTTTTTTCCCACGGGGCAACCCTATTGCGATGATCCGATTGATGGGGAACCCCATCATTTTATAAATGGTTCCAATAAAATTGTGTAGAAACTGAAAGTAAGTATCTAATAACAATATAATCTTAGACTTATATACACACACATAATCCTTGCAAGCTCTAAGCTCAACACCCACCACATCATATCATATATGTTTGTGTCAAAAAGAGTGCTACTGGGTGTGACCAAATGTACATATGTATACAACAAAAGACAAATATTCCCAATGCTACATCCAATATGACAAAAAATACATAGCTAAATATTTAACTGTTTGTCTTCTCATAAGTTTGTGTCATTTAGTTAAACTCTTTGGCCAAAGCGCTATAAGCCTGCAGCTGTGTCACGGCATGACCAGTATGCAGGTCCCCACACTACTGTACTGTACCTGTGAAACTTCTCTTTTACCTCTGTAATGGAGAGAGAAATGTCTCATTAAATAGCAGGTTTCTTCATGCACCTGTGTTATCTGCAATGTAGGGGAGCGCGAAATCCACAGCCCGGAAAAATCGAAGTGACATGTGGGGGAGGATGTAGTCTGAAATCTTCCAAGTAGAGACGAGGAAAGCTGAAAATTGGGTAAATGCACTACCATTCTTTCCTTAGGGAAACAGCCTTTTCACATTGGGTTGGGGAAGTGAAAGTTCCCCTTCTTATACTTAGCAGATAATACCTCAGAGATATGGAGGAAACAAAAGATCCACAAATGGCGTGAAGAGTTTGGGTTCTTAATCAATAAAAAATGTACAATGTGCATTCAGGTAAAATGCTAAGGCTCAGCAATGCAGCCCAGAAATTTCACCACGGCTGCGCACTGCTGCTATATGTAACTGCAGGGTTGCGTCTGCTCGACTTTACGCGTTTCGCACTCGTCTTCGTCAGTGTATTAGACTGGTCTAATGAGACATTTCTCCCTCCATTACAGGGGTAAACGAGAATTTTCACAGGACCTGCATACTGGTCATGCCGTGACGTGGCTGCAGGCTTGTAACGCTTTGGCCAAAGAGTTTAACTAAATTACCCTTAATTTTGAGAAGACAAACACATAAGTATTTAACTATGTATTGTTTCTCATATTGGATATAGCATTGGGTATTTTTGTCTTACACTTACAATTTCAGTGTTTTGAGAATTGATTGTTTATAAATGTAATTATAAAATTATTTGTCCTGTCATTTTAAGTGCAATGCAAAATGTTTCAATAAATTCATAAAATATCGCAGCATACAGGATGGGGGGGGGTAATACACTAACATCACTTCACTTGTTTTTTCATTAGACACCCATAGGGTTAATCTGAAGCACCCCAAGGTCACATGGCACCCTTCTTGAGAAACACTAATCTGCAGTTCACACACTACTACAGTATGCTCCAGATTTGCCTCAACAGCGCCACGTTTCAAATGACACTACAAATGTATTATAGTTGTAACATCACTGTAGTATATGTTATTGTGTCTTTAAATTTATTCTAGGGGGCGCCTTGTGTGTCTTGTTCTGTTACAATTAAGTTCTGCAATAGCTGCAGACTCAACAATACAGTGCTAGCAAGCAGCCTGCATGTACTGTTCAATTCACATGTTGTATGTTCAACAAACATCACGGTTTAAGAAGTACAGTAACAGGTTCCAGGTGTGCTGACGTGTTCCTGAGAAACGCCCAGGCAGATAAGAAGGTTTCATGCTAAACTACTTCGTTAACCATCACAACAACAAAAGCCCTGATGAAGCTCCTGGGAGGAGTGAAACACGTGTTGGGCTAAGTGCTGTGTGTGCTGTGCGTGCGTGTGTGTGTGTTTTGGAAGTGAAGGCACATTGAACGCTTCGTCGGACATGAGCTCAGTGCTGTGAAGTGTTTCTTCCCTCTGTGGGATACTGTACCAGCCAGCACACATCTCCGACAGCGGGGCTGTGAAGTATCAAGTAAATAATAAAGGAATACAAATGGCAACGTAAGATGAAGAAGGGCTAACAAAGTAATGCACTGGGCTGCAAACAAACTCAGATAAAAAACAGTAAGAGGAAAAACTGCACTCATTTCAATACCCGTCTGACAAAAATGGCTAATTAGTAGCAGTATCAGCTCTTCTTCACATATCTTAAAGTAGCAATTCAGAAGGAATATTTGTATGAGGGTAACTTAGAGATACATGTGTGTTTATAGCTGAGAGGGGAACACGTGACACATGGTGGTGTCTGCTATCTACATTGTGACTTTCCTTAGTTGTTTTAGTGACTTCACCCAGGCTGTGCTGAAATATGGCAGGCATAAGCTTATATAGTAGGGATCCATGTTAGAATGGGTAAGAAGCAAATGAGGACAATGTGTGTGGGTCATTTGCATGTCATTACCCAGAATCCCTGGCTGCAGTGTAAGCATTAGTGATAATGGTGAACAGCGGTGTTGCAGACCTGTTAATGTGGTCACACGTGATTTTTGTATTTGCTCTTCGCCTACTCTGAGCAACAAACTGTACCTGCATCTATTTCTGACATTTGGATTGATAGCCTAGCAAATACTGTGATACTAAGAGTCGAATAGTGTATGCCTGGGTGTGAATCATTGAGGATATACTGTAGCTACACATTGTGCAACATTGCATCTACCAGCCATATTTCAAGCACTTAAAAGCCCACACACACATGCACTGTGCTTTTTAGATATTTAATCACTTGTGTGATGTTTATTATTAGTTGATTTATTTTATACATTATTATTATTATTAATAATAATAATAATAATAATAATAATAGTTCGTTTTAATTATGTATATTAGGTAACTGCCACTCTAGTGCACATATCAAATGTATAGGTGTGGTTCTCTCCCTTTATTACTAAAGTTTCTAATTACAATATAATGTTACACTTACAATTTCAGTGTTTTCAGAATTGACTGTAAATGTAATTATACATTTGTAAATGTAATTGTAAAATTCATTTTTTTTCTATCAAGTTAAGTTCTATACAAAATGTTTCATCAGCAATAAATTCATAAAACATTGCAGCATTTGCGGTGATACATTAATAGCACATCATTCATTTTTCCATCAGGGAACCCTTAGAGTTAGCCTGAGAAACCCCTGCGTGACATGGTACCCTGTTTGAGAAACACTGCTTTGCAGTTTACACACTACTACATTATGTTCCAGATTTGCCTCAAAAGTGCCATGTTTCAAATGACACTAAAAACGTTTGCTCCCAGGAGCTCTCCATGTGGAGCTATGTATATGCATTAAGCAGGATATTGATTTTAATCGTATAAGTACCTACTGGTCCTATTGTTTGATCATGCAGGGACTTTGCAACAGCCTGATGGTGCACCGCTATTAAGTGTGAGTACCAGGGGCATATTGCACGATCGGTTGCACTCTGTAGCGTCCATCACTTGGGACGCCATGTTTAAAAAGGCACTACTTGTGCACTGTGATATTAGCCTGTGATCCTACTCACCTGCCTCTATTAATACTTCGTTATTTCAGGGCGTTATGTAGTGAGGTCAGCACTTCACTATACTTGTGCATAGCAGACACTGTATGCCACACTAGCAGTTTGACTAACAAGTTAACTTCTAAAATAGAAGATTAGCTAGATGTGGCACTCTATTCCTATGTGCTGACTCTCTGTGCACTATCACTTCTCTATTGGTCACACTGGGATTGGAGTTCAGTCATACCCAGACTGACCAACACTCCAGACCTTAGAAGTGCACACCTAAGTTATATAGAGCCCACCATCACAGGTCAGACACTCTATTTGGGTGGGGGTTACAACAATTATACTAGTACTCCCCAGTGGCCGGACCGACTGCAGGTTCTTTTAGTAGGCATTCAGACACCTGCTTATATCCTAGCCAACATACCTACCTGTACCTCCTTCCGAGTAAGGGGTAGTTACTTGGCTACCATTTTGTGCATCCGACCAGTTTTATCATTCGCTGTCATATTGGCTCTCACCGAGTCACTACCCTGACTCCATAGCGTTCTATTTTATTTGAGTAACTACTCCTAATAAAGTGTTTTAACTATTTCATTATTCCACCCAGCATACACTACACTTTCATCTGTACCTGTGACTCACAGTGTATGAGTGCTCTCCTTGGTGTTCTGTTTCTTGTTGTTCATTATCTACCCCCACCCCTGATTGTAGCACCACCACCATTACGTATCTCTAGTTGTAGCGAGGGTTCTCCTTCCCCTATCCCCAGTTCATTTTCCCTCCCCCCCCCCAGTTCGTAGTTGTAACATCACCAGAAATGTCAGACCCTTGATAAAGGCTCTCTCTCCGGTACAGTATGTATATTTATTTCTATGTGCCACCAAAGATGGATGCAGCTGCTTTACAGAACAGATATTAGAATACAGGAAATGTTAATACAATACAAATTTATACACTCTCTCTATTTTGTACACACACACAAAAAGACCTTCCACTTATGGGTGCTGCTATATATACACCATTACAATAGTAGGATTTTTGAATAGCAGTGGAATTTAAAGCAGCAATCCCGCTGAATTGGGTTTTTTTTTATAGCTTGGGAACCGAGTTGTTACTTTCAGCTGGAAGATACTTGCCAGTGTAGTCCACTGTGTTGTCCCATTTAAATGGTCATCCATTAAGAAGCCATAATTAATTAATAAGGGATCATGTTGCAGCTTCCTATTGGTCCATGGGATCTGCAAGGTTTGGTGGACATGTTTAATTCCCTGGAGGGTGTATAGTCACCTTAGATACACAGAATGGGTAAAAACAAACAAAAAAGCAAGCACTTGGGATTGCTGTTTTAATTTCCTGCTGTTCTTGTTTCTATGTGCAGATTATTTATGCTCCATAACATCAATGGACCCAGTTCTGAATACTGTAAATAGCCCCTAAACACACTAGTCCAATAACAATAGGTAACTAACATAATACTTGCAAAAAGTGACTTGAATGATTATAAGTGGCTCAGTGGTAAGAACACAGCTTTTGAAGCAGATGAACCCAGTTTGAATCCAAGTGTTATCTTTCCTTGGGATGCTGGGCAAGTCAATCTGGGAGTAATACTATATTGTTTAAAGCTACCAATGCCAGCGCTTTCGGCCAAAAATCCCTGTTCATGCCAGACAAGATAGAATTATCCACTTTAACTCCCTGTGCCTCAGGCATCAAATGACACTGTAAACTCTTCGTGCATGGGTTCATTGTGCCGGCAACATTCCATGTGCAGTGCTGCTCACACTGTCAGCGCGCTATAAAATGTTTTATTAATATTGTTATTATAAATAGTAACACATCTAAGGAAAATTATTTTATATATAGTAACACATCTAAGTAAAAGTATCTTATTTAAACAAACAAAAATAATTACAATTTTCTCAAAATAATGTCTGATGAGGTTTTTCGGGATTATTTAAAGGCATCACAGTTCTGTCCCCTGTATGGTTTTTCTTTCCCTGGCTGCAGTTCCCTTAGCCTTGGTTGTTACTGTGTAACTCCTATAGCTGGCTTCTTAGCCTGTTGCCCGGCAACCCCCCTCCTTGACTCCTCTGTGAGTTGGACTGCCCTTCTCCCCATGCTACTTGGTGTAGTCCTTGTCCTTTTCCTACTTGCATAGGCAAGCACACTTCCTTTTCAAGCCAGCAGCCATTGTGAGTCGTCACACCTCACTGATTTCCCCTGGTAATGTTGTTTTTATAACCTATCCCATTTGCCATTACTAGCCCCCCTTTCCTCCCATTGTTCCCATCCCACGGTGTGTTCCATCAGTACCTTTCTCCCCTTTTGTATTTCTGTGTTGTGCCCAATAAACACTTCAGTAAATAAGAAGCTTCCCCTTGTTTGGTATATGGGATTGAGTTAAGCTGCCTGACTCTACTCACTTGCCACAGTGAACTTGGGACAGAACAATCACGGTGCCATTGAGCCAGGATACAGGGCATTCTTATCTGCACAGGAGGACCCTGCACCAAATTATATTAAAACATTTATAGTGACCGTTGAAGGTTAACAATATAAAATATTTTGTTACGTTTGTGCAGTGTGGCGTAAAATAACATCTTCAATTTCTCCACAAAATGAATTATAGTTGTACGGCAGAATTGATGTATCCTGCAAACACATTGATTACGCTGTGTAATACACTGGCGACACACTTTATTCGAGCTTGGCTAGTCCCACGAATTCGGATATACCCGGGTGTATTGAGGTTTGTGACTGTTTTCTGCCCGAGTACATTGAGTTATTTTTCAGGCAGGGATTGAAGCATTTTATTCCCGCTGGCTGCAATACTGCACAGTATATATATATACACTGCATTACAATTCATGAATTTATGCCATCTGGTAGACACGCGAAGCATTGCAGCCTATTAAATCCTAATCATCCTCATTTAACAGATCAGCCGCCCATCAGCCAGGCATGAACCCAGGCTGGGAAGGCAAATGCAACGGGGCTTGTCAGAGGTGAGGAGCGGCGCATTCCAGGTATCTGCCAGGTACATACCGGGTATTTGCTCGAATAAAGTGTGTCGGTGCAGTACCTTGTTCCAACCTTGGGACTGGTACAGAGATTACCGTAATGCCCTATCACTGCAATGTAGCCTCGTCACTTCTTTTATTTGGTGATATCAACATCACCTTAGAAAAGTGCCAAACCTGAATTTTAGTTCTTAAAGACTCTGCTATAAGCGCCTTTTGGCTTCTCTGATTAACTTAACACTAACAGGTTGCTGCACTGTACTTTTAGAGAATTTGCAGCCACAATAAATGCCTGCCAAGATATATTGTTGTTTTTATTTTTGCTGCTGAAAGCATAGAGCGACAAAAGGACTTAATAAGGTCACAAGACAGAAGGACCCTATTCACAATGCTGTGAAAATGCAGCTTTGGGTTTGCCAAAAAAATGTCAGACTTTTTCACCCGAAAAAAATGAATTTTTTTTTGCCTAATTCAATCAAAAATACAGATGCTGTTTTTATTGATATATAAACCTTACCTTTTGACCATCTGTTTGTTCTCTGTCTCTTACTCTCCTGCTAAACGTCTGATATCTTGACAAGCTTTTGAAAACATTATTAACCTTTTCCCTGCCGCGATGGATATATGTCTAATGATTTATTCAACATGTGAGTGCAATTCCCACACGGCTATACTGAATTCATCAATATGGAAGAGGCAATATTGCACTATTGTGTTTGTATTCTTCTTTCCCCTTTCGGTACCTGCGCGCCCCAAGTTATCTGAAGGTCTCTACATTTGAAGAATTTGGGAACAAAATCATGTTTTGAATTTGATATCACCCACTTGTGCAAGTGTATTATTTGTAATACTTAATATCACTATTAATTTACTTTATTCATTTACTAAAGTCACTGGTGATTTAGCATTTAAATATTGTATTATTTAGCATTATTCAACTAGGAGCGCCTATTCTGCACCTTTTAGTTTGGTTCATGATATAGAGCCAGATAACGGCATGTGCACAAGAATTATCTGTAAACGGAATGTGTATAACCTTTGTTCTTTTAATTCAACCATTTATTAATATATCTGACTTTTTGTGTGTCTCTTATGTACAAAAAATAACTGTATCTAATTGCTTTTCTCAAACTGACTTTAACGTATTGCAATGCCCCCTTAAGTGGAGACCTGTATTTACGTTAAAAAAAGAACTGATTCAATTCACAGGCGAATATTCGCATGTAAAGATACTATAAAAGAATTGTGGAGAGACACGTGTGCTCATGAAATGGGCGCCCCTGAGATACCTGGGAAATATGCTAGTAGGATATGCTAATTATTCCTATTAGCAGATGTCCCAGGTATCAGGGGGGAGGAAATACAGGGGGAGAAAGAGAGAGAGGGGCAAAATACATGTATTGTATTGTATGTCTTTATTTATATCGTGCCATTAATGTACATAGCGCTTCACAGTAGTAATACACGTGGTAATCAAATAAATAACAGATAATATAAATAACAGATCATGGGAATAAGTGCTTTAGACATAAAAGTAACATTAAGGAAGAGGAGTCCCTGCCCCGAGGAGCTTACAGTCTAACTGTTACTGCTGCAGCCGAGTTTATTTGAGCATTTGCCCGGTCACTGCCGCAGCAGTAACCAGGCCCGCGCCGGGATGTGCCTGGCACGTGCCGAAGCCCCGGAGGAGCGCCCTCCGATCGGGGCTTTCTCCCTCAGCTCGCCGGGTCCGCCGGGTCCCCCGGAACCCCCTGCCGCCGTCCCCCACATCGCGGGACACCAGGGCTCCCTCGGGGAGCCCTGGACGCGCGTGCAGGGGGCGCAGGCACCCGATGACGCGTGACCGCGCGTCATCCCGCCGAGGGAGTGCGGCTAGCATGCCGGGGCATCCCCCGGCTTTCAGTTGCATATACTAACATACACACAGCAAAGAGTTGAAGCAGACAGGATTCAGATATGGGATATTACCTGAGGAGAGAAGATGGTTTTGTTAGGGTAAGGGGTCCTTCATTTTAAACTTCAGTTGTTCAATAGTTCTGCCACTTGGACATGGGCTGCATGTGGGAAAGAAGGGAAAAATGCAATGGGAGGGAATGAGAGAGAGAGGGGAAAGTGAGATAGTGAGGGGGGAGAGTTAGTAGGGGTGAGAAATACAGGCGCTGTGTGAAGGAGAGAGAGGGGGAGTGGGAGAGCATGGGAGAGAGAGGGGGATTGCGAGAGCGAGAGGGAGGAGAAAAGACTGTAAGGGGGGAGAAACACAGGTGGTGAGACAGAGAGAGAAAGAGAGAGGGGGGGAGTGAATGGGAGAAGAAATAAATGGGGGGAATGAGAGTGAGGGGTTAGTGAGAGAGAGATGGGGGAGTGTGAGATTGGTTGAGAAATAGTGCGAGAGACAGTGGAGAGAAAGTGAGAGAGACACAGAGAGAGAGAGAGAGGAGTGATGGGGTAAGTAAGATCGTTCCAGAGGATTCACACCAGGCTCTCACTGACGGAGGCTCAGGCCTCCTGTGAGCCTAACAGGTAAAAGAACCACACACCTGGTAACATACACTTAGGTTCCCCTCACGTGCACCCCTCTGCAATTAGGGGTGGGGGAATATGCGTTACATTTGGAGGCGCTGCTGAGATCAGACCTGGAGGGCTCTATTCTATTTTTGTGTCAAATTGTTCAATTTAAGTTAAAGCATGGCGTGCTCTGTAGTATCCTTGCAGTCACGGAAGGAGGTATACGATTGTGCCTTGGAGATGCACGGTGATGCTTACTATAAGCGCTTGCGATGGAGTAAATGTATTTGATTCGGAGCGACGTCGCATCACCGTCCTCATCGCAAGGCACTATAAGCGCAGTCTAAAAGGGGGGAACTCGCAGGGCCGCTCACAGGGGGAGACTCAAGCCCTGAGACCCTGGGAAAGCTGTCAGTGGCCTGGCTGGCACTACTTATTGCCTTGGGCATATCGATTGGTTTGTCATCCACACATTCGCAGTTTAACCCCTTTACTGCCAATGATATGCAGTCATTTGCTGGCTCCTCTGGCAAGAAAGGTGTTAAGTTCCTGCATCTCTTTTATTTGATTCTTGCAATGAATACAATTACAGTATGTGTGAAATAATATTCTGGAATGCATTCTGAGTGACACATTCATTATGGAAGTAAATTAGAAAAATTAAATTAAAAATCCCTTTATGAATGGATAGCTTAGTCTCATTCTGTAGTGAATATCAGGGTGTGCTGCCTCATATATACGAGGGCTTATTCAATAAATTCCAATAGTGCCAATCGGGCCACTATCACACAGAAACTCCCACTGAAGTCAATGTACAATAGTGCCCCAATCTGCTCTATCACTGTTTTCTGAATAACCCCCATTATATGACTCATCTTAAAACGGAACTTCTAGTTTCTTGGGAAAAGGAGCAATCACACGAGTTCTCTCTCACTCGGTGTCCACTGATTGTCTATATTTAGTACTTACGCCACAATTCTACAGCGCTTCTGTCAAAGCTCAAAATGCTTTTCGAGATGTGAGGAAGATGCCGGTGTGTAAAACCTCACAGGCGCTTTGCTACGCACAACAATGCAAATGTGACTTGATCCTAGTGATTGATGTAGTTCTAGCACAAAATTACATGTGGATAATTTTAAGTGTTTTAAATTTTCAGACGGGACTGTGATAATCAGATTTATGAAACAAAGCAATCAGAAGCGCTAATTAAGCAGTCAGGCAACCACAAAACAGAACTTCATGGAAATTACTGTAGCATGTCATCATCTTAATTTAATTTCAAGACAAAGATATTTCAAAATAGGTATATGTGTATCTGCATGTTGTGTCTGCATTTGGTAACATACAGATGTAAGCCTGTTATTTTGTGTGTTAGTTAAGGCACACGAATCGTAACACAAGTTTTATTCTGGGTCTATTTATTGAATATACCCTATGTATAAATACAAATTTATTTCGGTTTTCTATTTCAGATTTGTGTATATCATTATTGATGCAAATAGCAAAAATATTTTTTTAGATTAAAGTATATTTTCTTAAATACAGTAAGGAGCCAGCCTGCTAGGAAACATGTTACCAACTGTTACAATATAGGGAAATCACTAGACATGCAGAGAAAAGGACATTCAGCGCTCGTGCTGCAGATGTAGTGGTTGGAAACTCCTGACGAAGCACGTGGTGCGAAACGCGTAGAGGTCACGACAGGTCATTCTGCGCGTGTTTGCTGAGAGGCTGAGACGGAGCCTGCCTGAGGCTCAAGTGGTGGTTGTTTTCATCTTTCCCGGTGCCGCGATCCGGATCCTGTGCGGTCATCCATGGACCCCCACCTCTGCCTCAGTGTGAGTGTTCGTTTCCCCCTGTCAGCGGTATTATAGCCCTCTATGGCGGTTTTTATTCAATTCCCCTTGGGCTGTTAGTACACTCCTTGTTTATTTTTAACATTGACTGTCTTGTGTTGTGTGTGGTTTACTGTCTTAGGATATTCTATGTTTAGAGACCATATATGGTTTATGTATCTGGGCAGTTTACCCATTGAGCTGAGGAGGGGTTGGATCCTCTCAGCTGTCTATGTGTTTGTTTTAATAAATAATTACTAATTCTTTCTCTTGTGCGCATTTGTGCATCCTTTTTTTTTAAATCACTAGACATGTTGAAAATATGTTTAAAATGATAAAATAAATTATATTCTGTAATGTAAGACATTGTCTTATTTTCTTCCTGGTTGCAGTTATACTGTGGTCTATGACAATTAGCCACGGCCATTTCCCCGCCAGGAAATTTGGCCGCAGGGACAGTTCACTACCGCAAGTAATGTATTCCATAAACCCTAACCCAAAAACCCTAACCTTAACTCTTCACCCCTTACCCTAAAAACCCAAACCTTAACTCCTTATCCTAAAAACCTTTACCTTAACCCTTCCCCCCTAAAAACTTTACCCCTTACCCTAAAAACCCAAACCTTTACCCCTTACACTAAAAACTTTAAGGACTCAACCTAAAACCTCAACCCCTTACCATAAAAATCTTAATGTTAACCCCTTACCATAAAAACAGAAAAACCTGGGCGCTAGCCTACACAACCAAATCCCGCAAAAGAGTAATAACATATGTAAGTTACCAGTGCATGAAGAGGTGCACCCAGACAATAATAAGTGAAGACCTAGGTGGATAGCAAACCCTTCTGCTGCGACCCCAGTAGGGATTATCCAAAACCCTAGACAAGAGCAGTAAAACAAGGAACAAGGGGGAGCAAGGGTTTAAAGAACAATTACAATCAGAGTTCTTCACACGAAGAATACATATACCTAACCTACAATGAGGTCAGGTACAACGAGCGGAGGGGGTGGAGATAAAAATTTATATCACAAGATACTTACACGGCCAAGTGTAAATACAGGTGGAATGAGGGGTATCTGTAATGGTCAGTCTTTCCTTCCCCAATCCAAACAGCAGGAGAACCGTGATCACTGGCTGGCAATGAAGCCCCTCACTCTGTCAGTCTTTTCAAAGCTCCCGCGTGCAGTGGTATAGAGATGGTGAGGCAGGCGTGTTAACAACAAATCGGTATATTTATTGGTAAGGTATACAAATAACAGTGCACTCACATAAAGACAAGCTCCCAGGTCGGCGCCTGTAGTGGAGGGGCAAGCCCTGCAGCGAAGATCCCTGCTGCCGCACCCGGAGGACAGTCCCAAGCTTAGGTAAATGTGATCAAAAGCTTACTATAAAAACCTTATCTCCTTGCCCCAAAAACCCAAACCTTATCCCCTTACCCTAAAAATCTTAACCCCCTCATCCTAACGTTAATCGCTAAAAGTTCCTTTCCAACTTAAATAAACCTTTGAAGAATATCATGTTACCCCAACTAAATAAACCTGCTGCTTATGTAGCCAGGGTCCCTCCGGCCCCCCTGTCTGCAGGTTTCTTTCCCCCTAGCGTGTGTGCTGCGGCGTGGGGCGAGCGCGTTCCCTGGGGTTCCCGGTGGCAGCTGCGGCAGGACGCCGCCATGTTTAATATGTGTGCGCATGTGCGGAGGCTTGCACGTAAGCAGAGCAGTCGCGGTGGCCATGTTGTGGTTGGCGCGGGAGTTCGCGCCTGTGCAGTGCAATGCACAGAGGTTGGCAAGCATAGAGGTGGCCATTACATGTGTGCAGGAGCTATTGGAAGTTGCGCATGCTCAGTTAAAGAGTAGCGGCGGCCATTACAGCTTCAGACATGCGCAGTAGAGATCGCGCACGCGGCGCTAATAGAGAAGAGGTCCTGAGTGGACTACGATTCCCAGCAGCTTCTGGGGACTGCCCTTTCACCCCTATCACCTGCTGCATTGAAGCCAATAGGGTTGTAGATTCTCCTGCAGCAAAGAAGATACAATGTTGCGTGCAGACAGGGATTGTCGTTTAGGAGCTGGGACACAGAGAGGGGAGGGTGTGTTTGTGCAGGGAGGAAAGTAGCCAGAATTAGGCCAGAAGTCTCCCCTTAGGCCCCAGCTAGACCCCACTCCCCTTCAGCTTGTGACTGCTTTAGGGAAGACCCGTTGGGTAGGGACTTTGCCCTGTTAGCAGTCAGTTGAGTCAGTTCAGTCAGTGACACAGCTGCAGTGCTGTGTGCTCTGACAAGAAGGGTCAGTGTACAAGGAATCATTCTCTGTGGCTGCAGAGATAAGAGACTTTCCAAAGGTGGATCACTCCATGCGGGAGTCACCCACCGCCAGGCAGAGATGCAGGACGTCACAGAGTAGATCGCAGAGTGGCGGATCCTTTGTGAAGAGTCTGCAGCCTCAGGTGCTGGAGCACTGAGGCAGGTATCGTATTAAGTGCACCAACATACCGGTACATTAGGCGCTGATCCCACCTATAGGTTCTGGGTCTGTTAAGTGAACTGTGGGGCTCTAAGTATAAGGTGTGGGGTTAAGGCACTGTGAGATAATGTGCCTGTGGGTAGTTGTGCCTGTGAGTGTCATAGAAGGACACTGTCACTGTTATTATTGCTATGTGTATTGTGTTATGTTTGATTCTGCATATAGTAAACGGTTATACTTATACTCCTGTGTATGTGGTTACTATATGTGGGTCCTGTGTAGGGGACATTCTACACTCCTAGAATCCTACACAGGTGGAGGCGCTGACTGAAGAAGATCGTTCCAGAGGATTCACCCCAGGCTCTCACTAGCGGAGGCTCAGACCTCCTGTGAGCCTGACAGGTATACTGCACCACACCTGGTAACATATAGGTTCCCCCTCAGATACACTCTATATGCGATTGGGTGGGGGAATACCCGTTACACTTACATGATACTTTTCCTGCCTCATATACAGTTATACTCTCACACTATATACAGTACAGTACATACACAGATGTAGCCAGCTTCGCCGTTCCACTATAACTTATTATAACCGCAGAGCATCACAGAGTTCTAATAGGATTCAGTAACAGTGAGGACACAGAATATCACAATTTATACCACCATAAACCGCCAGATGGAACAATGAAGCTACATCTCCATACGTGTGCTATATGGCTTTACTATGCTACATTACATTCCTATAAAACTCTTTTCATTTTCACATTGTCACCAGAGCTTGCCTGAGGCTTCATCTAAACAAGGTAATGCCAAGACATGTAAAATGTTTATATAAACTACTAAAACCCTGTCAAATAGCTTAAACAAGGTATATAAATACATCAAATCAGCATAATGACAATCGGGTACTTACTGTCGCTGCCTGGCACAGAATACTATAACCAGATGACTGCTGAACGATGACTTGTATTCATAGTGGTGGAAGAGATGACCAATTTAGGGCAGTCCAAAAGAAAGTGAATCAGTTAATAAGATACCTTGGATGTTGTTTAGCACAAACTACCTCCTCCATGATGCTTTAGAGATAGCGGGCAAATTACCCCACTAATTTGAACTTTATAATTCATTGGTTGATTTATATGAATTTATGTACTGTTCATTTATCAATATTGATAATGAAAGTCATTATTATAAAAAAAAACATAATAATCCCTGTTTTAATTTCCTCTTGATCTGTTTTTCATTTTAGCAGCTTCATCTGTTGCAAATGTCATCATTTATACAAGTTAATGTTATTATGAATACAAATTTTGTTATATATACAAGTTAATGTTACTTATAATGTTATGTAACTATTTGTTCCAAACATGTTATGTTCATATAAGATGTGTTATATTCACGTTGAGTCATGCTCTATAAGTCTAAATGCATACTGTAGTGCCGACGAGTATTTTAAAACAAATCTGGGGCAATCACCAACAAGATCCAGGTACATCCTGCAACATTTCAGTGACATTTCTGCAGACAGACTAATGGCCCATCGGATTAACAGCGGGGGTCCCTGGCAGTGCTATTCAAACTGAATGGGACTGCCAGGGACCCCCGCTCTGTTAATGCGATGGGCCATTAGTCTCTGCAGAAATGTCACGGATATGTTTGCAGCATGTACCCAGCATGTACCTGGATCTTGTTGGTGATAGCCCCAGATTTTAGGTAAGTTTTAGAATACTCGTCGGCGCACCTGTATGTCAAATCACATTGTGTACCAGTAGTGAAAGGAGTTACCTATTAGACCTTGAGCACATACCTGTTAATGATTATCTAATCAAGTTGTGTCGGTCTATGATAGGCTATTCAAACTATAAATTACGTCTGAAGACCACTTTTTACCAATCCCTGACGAAGTCCAAAAGACGAAACTCGTAGGGTGTGTTATTTGGAGTGCAAATATTGCAATTTTTATTGCACTGCAAGCATTAACGTGCACGCGGGAGCGCGCAACCCTGTTCCATCTGGGGATAACAGCAGCAGTGTTCTCGTGCTGGGAGTGCCACAAGCAGATCCGGAAGAGCCCTGTGTTGGTATCAGCAGCTGGATGTCCTGGCAGCTGAGGACGTGTACCTGTCGGCGGAGAGACCAGAGGTGGAAGCGCACGGAGCGCACTTTCCCCTTCCGGTACACGGAGTGTCTGTTGCAAACATCTGCCCTCCTGTACACTGAAACGGGACACTGGATCTGCACTGGAGGCTCTGTTGTTCACCCTGCTGTTTCTGTTGGCGATTGAGTAATTATCTCATACATGCTATCAAACCCGCTTTGTTTGTGAGTGCGCAGTTTACATTTGAATCCAGTTCCATATAAATGTTGTAACTATACTACACTATGAGTGCGCTGTTTGTCTTTTTTCTAGATATCTTCAAGGGAGTGGTGTTCCCTCCAAACAGGCTGCAAAGACTCTGGAGAACAGTGTACTGGGACTGGTTTTTGTATCTTATATCACCAACATATATTTTTTATTTTTATATTAGTTTTTTATATATTTTATATTTGTATTTTATGATATGCTAAAAAAAGGGGGATGGGGGAGTAAGGGATGGACTGGGCGCTTCCCAAGTGATTAATAATAAATAGTGTTATAAGTGAAACACAAAAATACACAAATGCACCTTACACCAAAAAGTGAATAAGTAATAAAAAGTGTATATAGCAGCTCAACTTCCTCTGATGGGACAGTTCCAAATCCCAGGATATGGAGTTTTCTTTGCTTGGAGGTGAGGAGGAGCGCAGGAAGATACCGTGGTATATGTGAAAGAAATAAAATATATATAGTGCAGACTGTAATCACTGCTACTGTTCCTTATATCTCTATAAGAATAGAACTCACAAAAATCGCTGTATAATGTCGCATGTCAGAGATCCTTCTCTCTCTGACTGGAGCCCTTTAGACAGCAAATGTCAGGATATCCCTCAATGGGTGAGTGCGGTATGAAAATAAAGGAAAACCACAATAGTGCATACTATTCGGACTCAGTATATTATAAAATCATCACAAGTGTTATAAAACTCACATTTTCCATACAATAATCGGATGGGGGAGAGAACCGCCGATGGATTGGGAGGATAGTTTCAAGCTGCTTCCCAGTGCCTCACTCGCTCGCTCCTCGCTGTGGGCTTCCGCATGCGTCACTGCCGTCGCGTCACTTCCGCTATCGCGTCACAGCTAAGAGCGGGAGGTGAAACTAGGTCTGGTGCCAGCTCTAATCTTGCCAGTCCTTCCAATCGTAGGTTCCCTGCTTCAACTCTACGCATTTCGCTAACTGCTTCGTCAGGAGTTGGTGAGGACAGAGTGAGACACTGGGAAGCAGCTTGTAACTGTCCTTCAAATCCATCGGCGGTTCTCTCCCCCATCCGATTATTGTATGGAAAATGTGAGTTTTATAACACTTGTGATGATTTTATAATATACTGAGTCCGAATAGTATGCACTATTGAGGTTTTCCTTTATTTTCATACCGCACTCACCCATTGAGGGATATCCTGACATTTGCGGTCTAAAGGGCTCCAGTCAGAGAGAGAAGGATCTCTGACATGCGACATTATACAGCGATTTTTGTGAGTTCTATTCCTATTTTATGATATAGCATATTGCACTCATATAACACATATGGTTTCGTTTATTGCAGCTTTGGAGACGTATTTTTGACATCTATGTAGTGTTAGTGTTTGCAAGGCGCCACTTCACACTTTTTCTCATATATATATATATATATATATATATATATATATATATATATATATATATATATAATATACATATATATATGAGAAAAAGTGTATAGCTATATATATAGCCAGGGTCCCTCCGGTCCCCCTGTATGTTCCTTTCCCCCTTACGTGTGTGCTGCTGCGGGGGCAAGCGCGTCGCCTGGGCTTCCCGGAAACATCAGTGGCAGAGCGCCACCATCTTTATTCTGTCCGCGCGTGCGCGGAGGCTCGCACATGTGCCGACGCAATGCGGCGACCAGGGAGTGAGAAGTGGCAGAAGCAGCGCTCCATAGTCAGGGACATTCCCCTGTTCGCACATGCGCAGTTAGCAGTGGCGGCAGCCATTACAGTTTGTGCACGCGGTCCTAATGTTAAAGAGCTTTGGAAAGGACTACAACACCACGCAGCCTCTGGGGATTGCCCTATGATCCCTGTCACATGCAGCCATACAGCCAATAGGGCTTGCAGCTTCTCCTACTGGAGAAAGATACAATGTTGCGCATAGACCACGCGAGTCAGTTGGTGCTGGGATAAGGTAGGGGAATGTGTGTGTAGGGAGCAGTGCTCCTACACTAGGCCTGGTTACCCCCTAGGCCCCAGCTAGGCCCAACTCCCCTTCAGTTTGTGGCTGCTTTAGGGAAGGCCTCTTAGGTAGAGACTTTGCCCTGTTAGCAGTCAGCTTAGTCAGGGACACAGCTGCAGTGCTGCGTGCTCTTAGCAAAGAAGGGTCAGTGTTGCAGTGAATCATTCTCTGCAGAGCAGAGACAGAGACAGTCTGAGCGGTGAGCTCGCTCAGAAGGAGGCCATCCACCAGGAGAAGGACGCCAGCGCTGAGGCTTCGGCACTAGACACAGACGGGTCCTCTTCCATTGTTCTGCAGTACCCGGGTGCAGGAGCACTGAGCAGGTATTATCCAAATCACCAAGTGCACCACCTATACACTACATCTTAGTGGGCAGCTGCTGTCCCACCCATGGGTGGGGTTGTGGGACTCTTGGGACTTTTGGGTACAAGGACTTTGGGAATGCAGTCTAGGGATAAGGCCCTGCGAGGCGGAGGATAGTTGTGCTTAGTAGTGTTACAGGGTGACACTGAAGTAATATATTGTTTATGCATGTATATTATTTTCTATTCTGCATATAGTAAACTGTTTTTCTTATACTCCTGTGTATGTGGTTACTATATGTGGGTCCTGTGTAGGGGACATTCTACACTCCTAGAATCCTACACAGGTGGAGGTGCTGTAAGTAAGATCGTTCCAGAGGAGGCTCAGGCCTCCTGTGAGCCTAACAGGTAAAAGCACCACACACCTGGTAATATACACTTAGGTTCCCCTCACATGCAACATATCTGTGATTGGGATGGGGGAATATGCGTTACATTTGAAGGCACTGCTGAGATCAGACCTGGAGTGCTCTATTCTATTTTTGTGTCAAATTGTTCAATTTAAGTTAAAGCATGGCGTGCTCAGTAGTATCCTTGCAGTCACGGAAGGAGGTATTCGATTGGGCCTTGGAGATGCACGTTGATGCTTACTATAAGCGCTTGCAATGGAGTAAATGTATTTGAATTGGAGCAACGTCGCATCACCGTCCCATCGCAAGGCACTATAAGTGCAGTCTAAGAGAGGGGGAACTCACAGGGCCGCTCACAGGGGAAGACTCTAGCCCTGTGACCCTGGGAAAGCTGTAAGTGGCCTGGCTGGCACTACTTATTGCCTTGGGCATATCGATTGGTTTGTCATCCACACATTCGCAGTTTAACCCCTTTACTGCCAATGATATGCAGTCATTTGCTGGCTCCTCTGGCAAGGAAGGTGTTAAGTTCCTGCACATCTTTTATTTGATTCTTGCAATGAATGCAATTACAGTATGTGTGAAATAATATTCTGAAATTCATTCTGAGTGACACATTCATTATGGAAGTAAATTAGAAAAATTAAATTAAAAACCCCTTTATGAATGGATAGCTTAGTCTCATTCTGTAGTGAATAGCAGGGTGTGCTGCCTCATATATAAGAGGGCGTATTCAATAAATTCCAATAGTGCCAATCGTGCCACTATCACACAGAAACTCCCACTGAAGTCAATGTACAATAGTGCCCCAATCTGCTCTATCACTGTTTTCTGAATAACCCCCATTATATGACTCATCTTACAACTGAACTTCCAGTTTCTTGGGAAAATGAGCAATCACACGAGTTCTCTCTCACTCGGTGTCCACTGATTGTCTATATTTAGTACTTACGCCACAATTCTACAGCACTTCTGTCAAAGCTCAAAATGCTTTTCGAGATGTGAGGAAGATGCCAGTGTGTAAAACCTCACAGGTGCTTTGCTACGCAGAACAATGCAAATGTGACTTGATCCTAGTGATTGATGTAGTTCTAGCACAAAATTACATGTGGATAATTTTAAGTGTTTTACATTTTCAGACGGGACTGTGATAATCAGATTTATGAAACAAAGCAATCAGAAGCGCTAATTAAGCAGTCAGGCAACCACAAAACAGAACTTCATGGAAATTACTGTAGCATGTCATCATCTTAATTTAATTTCAAGACAAAGATATTTCAAAATAGGTATATGTGTATCTGCATGTTGTGTCTGCATTTGGTAACATACAGATGTAAGCCTGTTATTTTGGGTGTTAGTTAAGGCACACGAATTGTAACACAAGTTTTATTCTGGGTCTATTTATTGAATATACCCTATGTATAAATACAAATTTATTTCGCTTTTCTATTTCAGATTTGTGTATATCATTATTGATGCAAATAGCAAAAATATTTTTTTTAGATCATTTTTAAATAAAGTACATTTTCTTAAAAGTAGCCAGCCTGCTAGGAAACATGTTACCAACTGTTACAATATAGGGAAATCACTAGACATGTTGAAAATATGTAAAAAATAAATAAATAATATTTTGTAATGTAAGACATTGTCTTATTTTCTTCCTGGTTGCAGTTATACTGTGGTCTATGACAATTAGCCACGGCCGTTTCCCCGCCAGGAAATTTGGCCGCAGGGACAGTTCACTACCGCAAGTAATGTATTCCATAAACCCTAACCCAAAAACCCTAACCTTAACTCTTTACCCTAAAAACCTTAACCCCTCACCCCAAAAACCCAACCCTTAACGCCTTACCCTAAAACCCAAGCCTTAACCCTTCACCCTAATAACCTGGCTTTACCCGTTACCCTAAAAACCCTAACCTTAACTCTTTACCCGAAAAACCTTAACCCCTCACCCCAAAAACCCAACCCTTAACGCCTTACCCTAAAACCCAAGCCTTAACCCTTCACCCTAATAACCTGGCTTTACCCGTTACCCTAAAAACCCAAACCTTAACTCCTTACCCTAAAAACCTTAAGGACTCAACCTAAAACCTCAACCCCTTACCATAAAAATCTTAACGTTAACCCCTTACCATAAAAACCTTAAACCCTCACCCCAAAAACCCAAGCCTTAACCCCTTACCCTAAAAATCTTAACCCCCTCATCCTAACGTTAATCGCCTAGCGGTTGACTGCTAAAAGTTCCTTTCCAACTCAAATAAACCTTCGAAGAATATCATGTTACCCCAAAGAAATAAACCTGCTGCTTACATGATACTTTTCCTGCCTCTCTCATATACAGTTTATACTCTCACCCTGTATACAGTACATACACAGATGTAGCCAGCCTCGCCGTTCCACTATAACTCATAATAACCGCAGAGCATCACGGAGTTCTAATAGGATTCAGTGACAGTGAGGGTACAGAATATCACAATTTATACCACCATTAAACGCCAGATGGAACAATGAAGCTACATCTCCATACGTGTGCTGTATGGCTTTGCTATGCTACATTACATTCCTATAAAACTCTTTTCATTTTCACATTGTCACCAGAGCTTGCCTGAGGCTTCATCTAAACAAGGTAATGCCAAGACATGTAAAATGTTTATATAAACTACTAAAACCCCATCAAATAGCTTAAACAAGGTATATAAATACATCAAATCAGCATAATGACAATCGGGTACTTACTGTCCCTGCCTGGCACAGAATACTATAACCAGATGACTGATGAACGATGACTTTTATTCATAGTGGTGGAAGAGATGACCAATTTAGGGCAGTCCAAAAGAAAGTGAATCAGTTAATAAGATACCTTGGATGTTGTTTAGCACAAACTACCTCCTCCGTGATGCTTTAGAGATAGCGGGCAAATTACCCCAACTGAGATGAACGAATAATCAGCTACCCACGAGAGGCAAAGGAAAAGGCTACAGTAACAAAGACTTAGCATGGCCTCTCATTCCCATCACACTTTTTATCTCCCACCCTGTGTTCATTTGTATGACAGAGTGAGAAGACTGGCTTTATTTCCTTTTTATTGATCTCACTCAGGAAAAGAGCCATACTATTTGTTCCAGGTATACTGTCTAGGAGGTTCATATACGAATAATTTCAATAAACATTACCCTACTGGAGTTTCCCATCTGCACATCAATACAAGATGATGTGACTTATTACCACTGATATGATAAACTGCATAGCACATGTGGTTTTCTTCATTACATTCAGATCATCATTCAGTACATTGTTACTTTTCCAGCAGAGATTTCCCAATCTAGATGCAAAATACTTCCTAAATATGTGTGTAATAAAATAAGGCTTTAGGGTGGTGTACCCGGTATATAAAAGAAAGACAAAAAGGGCTACGTATAAATGTGCCCAAATAATTATAAAATAGCCTAGATAGTACAACACACAAGGCTGTGCTTCATTTGCCTTTAAGATGACGTCACTAAATCCAAGATGGCCAGCGTCACATGGTATTTCAGCCAATCAGACTGTGGAATTGGTTCCCATGATCTGATTGGCTGAAATACCATGTGACGCCGGCTTCGTCACGTCATCTTAAAAGCAAATGAAGCACAGCCATTCTGATTGGCTGGCATCATTCTCATTAAGTGACGTCATGTAAAAAAAAATGTTTTAAGTCGGAACATGGTTTTAACAGCCAATCAGGTGGCTGTTAACCATTTGGAGGCTAAATGTGACGTCACAAGCCCTATTTAAGGCCGTGACGCCTCATTTGAGCCCGAGAAGACGACGAGACAACATCGGTTGGGATCTACCATGGGGCTTTTTGGATTGACAGATGAAGATAGAAGATAAAGAAGATCAAGAAATGGTGACAGATGAAGATAGAAGAAGGTGATTAAAGAAGGAAAAAAGAAGATTTGGGTACCTGATCCGGATCTTCATGGCGGGTGGCATCGGATGCTGTTGGAGGCCTTCAAGGTACGTGAGCTTCCTGTTACCCCGGGAGTCGGAGGGCCACCGCTTCTAATGGTAAGTAATATATTGAATGTTTGTAAATGTCTCTTTTTACAGGTTTCTTCATGGAATGTGTTTTTTGATTTTTTGGGGGGAGGCACATTGACTGATAATATATTAATCTGTACCACTTTAGGATACAGATTAATACATTATTATGACATTATTTGGGGGGCATTTGTGGCTTGGTATTGCTGTTGGTTTTTTTAATGTCAGTTTCTTATGTGGATGTGATTGTTTGTTTTTTTTCCTGCTTAATGGTAATAAAATGCTAGCGATTGGTGTTCGTTTTTAGTTAATGTTGTATTATGTTAGCTAATGCGTTTTATGGTTATTTCAGATATTGTTTGAATTTGTTTCTTTGTCTTTTAATGTTTACATTCATTAATGTTGTAGTAATTAATTGGTTTGATTAGTTAGTGTTACTATTCATTTTGAGTTGGTTTAGGAATTAATTGGTTTCATTGGTTAATGGTTTAATTAATTCATTGTTGAGGTTGTTACTGCTTGTATTCATTGGATTAGCTGGCTACTGTATTTATTTACTTTATTTAGGTATGCTAATGCAGTGTTTAATAATGGGCAAATAATCTATTATCCATATCTGGATAATAGTTATTTTGCACATTATTGTACAGTATGTGTTAGGGGGGTGTATTTAGTTAGAAATAATGTTTAGTATTTTTGTAGGCACAACATTGGTACCGCAGGCCCACGGGTACCTCGGGACTCCGGCGGGGACCCCGGGACGGCCGCGGGGTCAGCTGGGGACACCTTCGCGACCCCCGGCCTTCCTCGTGGACCCCCGCGGGGTCAGCCAGGGACACCCGCCGGCCTGTTGTATGGGTGTTGCGCATGCAAAAATGTAAAGCAAGAAATGTTTCAAAGTCCAGCTTTTTTTGCGTCTATCTTGAGCTGACGTGTTCTTTTGAACGCAACTTTTGCGTACGCTAAGGTTACGTAGCTTAGTGCATCCCGCTTAAGGGCAGATTTTAACGCAAACAGGGTAACGAACAAGCAAAGTTGGACTTAGAAAGATTTACTGAAAAATGTCAGTTTTAGAGAGCAGCAAAGTGCCTGTTTGCGTGGCTTAGTGCATCGTGTTCAGCGCAATATTACGTTCAAAGAGCACTTTGCGCTCCAAAAACGACTTAACGGAGCTTAGTGCATGACCCCCTATGTACAGTAAATCAGGATTGAGCCTTTAGTTGCCTTAAAAAATCAAAAGGGTCATGGCACCATATAGATGGGGTTTACAATTAGTAGTTTGCTTTTAGTCTGGCCAAGAAATGTGATACTTTATGCCAGAATCTTTCGACCTTTCCACAACTCCACATGCAATGATTAAAATCTGCCTTAGAGCAGCTACATTTTGGACAAGTGCCCACAATCTCAGATCTACATTTCTGTTAATGTGCTGGGCTGATGAAGGCCCTATTAATGATTTTATACTGCAATTCATTCAAGTAAAATGCAAGAGTGGCTGTGTATGTTTGTTAGATGCTAGGAGTATTTGGTCCGAGTCTGGGATATCAGGGAAGTCATTTTTTCAATTTTGCTATTAGACCCGTCCAGATGTTTGGGCTCTCCAGTAAAATCAAAGCTTTGCAGTAGAGCTGTACCCAACATGTAAGGGAGGCTGAAAGGTCAAATGTTAACATAAATTCGGGAGTTGATTGAGAGAGTTGCAGAGCTTAGTGGCCCACTGCAAAAGGAGGGATTAGACATAGCTTGCGGGGAGACTTGGAAGCCAATGAGAACCTGCTAGATGGGCAGGTTCAAAGTGAGAAAGAGGTGCAGTATAGGCAAGCCCTTGAGGACAGTGGCAGGCAGGCTGCTGTGTGGACAACCCTGTGAGACCAGGACAAATTGCATTTCTCTCCCACATACTTAGGTTTCCCGTTCCATTAATAGGCACTAACTTATTAGGGGCATGTTACTACTTGTAACACAATAAAGAGTGACAGGACACATCTTAATACATACTCTTAAATACACAAAGGCAGCCCATATCCAAGTAGCCCATTATAAGTGGCATGACTATTGAACAACTGAAGTTTAAAAGGAAGGAACTCTTACCCTAATGGATCTTATCCTTCTTCTCTCCTCAGGTAAAATCCATCTCTAAATCCTCTGCTGTGTGTATTATATAGTATATGCAAGTGATCCAATGCTAGGTAAAATCCATCTCTAAATCCTCTGCTGTGTGTATTATATAGTATATGCAAGTGATCCAATGCTAGGTAAAATCCATCTCTAAATCCTCTGCTGTGTGTATTATATAGTATATGCAAGTGATCCAATGCTAGGTAAAATCCATCTCTAAATCCTCTGCTGTGTGTATTATATAGTATATGCAAGTGATCCAATGCTAGGTAAAATCCATCTCTAAATCCTCTGCTGTGTGTATTATATAGTATATGCAAGTGATCCAATGCTAGGTAAAATCCATCTCTAAATCCTCTGCTGTGTGTATTATATAGTATATGCAAGTGATCCAATGCTAGGTAAAATCCATCTCTAAATCCTCTGCTTTGTGTATTATATAGTATATGCAAGTGATCCAATGCTAGGTAAAATCCATCTCTAAATCCTCTGCTGTGTGTATTATATAGTATATGCAAGTGATCCAATGCTAGGTAAAATCCATATCTGAATGCTGTTTTCTGTCTACCCCTAATAAAATTAAGTGTTGCCACCTAGGCAGGGAACACCCTGTGTAGAAAACCATTTGTTTGAATGTGCCTCAGATGTGCTAATTAGGCAGACAGAACTACATTGTCAGGTGACTTTTTAGGCCTATATAAACCCAGTCAGAACAGCTAGTCTGCTTGCAGCCCATATCCAAGTAGCCCATTATAAGTGGCATGACTATTGAACAACTGAAGTTTAAAAGGAAGTTCAAAAGAAGTGAGAAAGAAGTGGACACCGCATCTGGCCCTGATTCCTGCATTTGAACTACGCTGGAAAGGAGGATATCATCAATACCAGACTGCATCATTACTGCTGTGATGCTGCCTTTACCATTTATATTTGCTGTGACTTCACTTCTTCTCAAATTATGCACTTCTTTTTACCAGCCTCAGTATGTCTCTAACTCCATTCATATATCTCCATCTCTCCTTCCTTCACCACTTCTCAGTTCACATGAACTCCTTTCTTACCTGCGTCCTCTGACACCACACAGCTATATCCCCTGCACTAGAAAACACCCCTACAAATCATCCTCACACATCCTCTTTCTATCCATGCTTCTCCTCCTTGCTTCTGGGGATATCTCTCCCAATCCTGGTCCCTGTCTTATTTCAACTTGCTCTCGTCCTCGCCTCCCACATGCAACTTCTACTCCTTCTGGTGTCAACCCCTCCAACCTCATACCCATCCCCTGCCACCCTCCCTCCTCTCTCCCTTTCTCCTGTGCCCTTTGGAATGCTCGCTCCCTCTCTAACAAGTTCCTCTCTGTACATGACTTCTTCCTCTCTCACTCTCTGCTCCTATTTGCTATAACTGAGACCTGGCTCACTCAGTCTGACTCTGCTCTGGAAGCTGCCCTCTCCTATGGTGGCCCTTCCTTCTCCCACACTCCGCGCCCTGATGGCAGGGGTGGAGGCGTGGGGCTCCTGCTCTCCTCTGTCTGCCGTTACCGAACCCTTCCTATTCCCCCCTCTCTTGCTTTTCCCTCCTTTGAGGCTCACACTGTCCAGATCTTCTCTCCTCTCCCTGTTCATGTGGCGGTCATCTATCGCCCACCTACCTCTACTCATCCCCCTTCTGCCTTTCTCTCTCACTTTGAATCCTGGCTCTCTTTCTTCCTCTCCTCAGACTCCCCTGTTCTTCTCCTTGGGGACTTCAATTGCCACATTGATGACCCCTCTCTCTCTTGGGCTTCCCGCTTTCTTTCTCTTACCTCTTCTTTTGGCCTTCAACAGTGGACTGCAGCCAGCACCCACAAGGATGGCCACTACTTAGACCTGGTTTTCACTAAAAACTTCTCTCTCTCTGATTTCTCCATTTCCCCTTTTCCTCTCTCTGACCATCATCTCATCTCATTCTCTTTATCTCGCTTCTCCCCTTCTCCACCTCCATCTACACCCCGGTTCTGCAGAAACCTGCGCACTATTCATTTACCTGACTTTGAGTCCACTTTACACTCCTCCCTCTCCTCTCTCAGCTCTGCTACAGACCCTGACAACCTGGTCAGAAAGTACAACTCTGTCTTGTCCTCGTCTCTTGATCTACATGCCCCGCTTTCTCTCTGCCGCCCTCGCCCTTCTAACCCCAGACCCTGGCTAAATTCCCACACGCGCATGCTGCGTTCCTCCACTCGTTCCTCGGAACGCCTATGGAGGAAGTCTCACACTCTCGCAGACTTCCTTCACTACAAATTTATGCTATCCTGTTTCAACTCTGCCCTCTCGCAAGCTAAACAAGCCTACTTTTCTGCACTAATCAACATGCACAAGTCTAACCCACGCCGACTGTTCTCTGTCTTTGATACTCTACTCAAACCACCCTCAGCTGCCTCTCCTTCCTCCATCTCCGCTCAGGACTTTGCTGACTATTTTAAGGAAAAGGTGGAATCCATACGGCAGAACATCCCCTCTGTTTCTTCCCCCCATCCTACACCTCTTCCTAACTCTCCTCCTGCCTTCCTTGAGTCTTTTTCCACTGTCTCAGAGGAGGATGTGTCGCTGTTGATCTCCTCTTCTCCCTCTACCACTTGCCCTCTTGACCCCATTCCCTCCCATCTCCTAAAACCTCTAGCTCCTACTATAATCCCTACGCTTACACACATTTTTAACTCCTCCCTCTGCTCTGGAACCTTTCCATCCTCCTTCAAACATGCAACAGTCATACCATTACTCAAAAACAGCAAGCTTGACCCTACCTGTCTTTCTAACTATCGACCTGTCTCCCTCCTGCCTTTTGCCTCTAAACTACTTGAACGTCTTGTATTCTCTCGCTTGCTCCATTTTCTCAACACCTATTCTCTCCTAGACCCTCTACAATCTGGCTTCCGCACTGCTCACTCCACGGAAACAGCCCTCACTAAAATAACTGACGACCTCCATGCTGCCAAAGACAGAGGTCATTACACTCTGCTCATATTACTCGACCTCTCTGCAGCATTTGACACCGTGGACCACCCTCTTCTCCTCCACATTCTCCATACTCTAGGTATTCGGAACAAAGCTCTATCCTGGATCTCATCCTACCTCTCCCATCGTACTTTTAGTGTCTCTTCTGCTAACACCTCCTCCTCCTCTATTGATCTCTCTGTGGGGGTACCCCAGGGCTCTGTCCTGGGACCTCTTCTCTTTTCTCTGTACACACTCTCTCTAGGTGACCTAATAACATCTTTTGGGTTTAATTATCACCTCTATGCCGACGACACACAAATATACTTTTCAACACCTGACCTTACACCTGCTGTACAAACCAACGTTTCTGAATGTCTCTCTGCTATATCATCCTGGATGGCCCTCCGACGCCTTAAACTCAACATGGCTAAAACAGAGCTCCTCATACTTCCTCCCAAACCTGGCCCTACTACCTCCTTCCACATTACTGTTGGAACTACAATCATTCACCCAGTAGCCCAAGCACGCTGCCTAGGGGTCACACTCGACTCCTCTCTCACATTCGCCCCTCACATTCAAAACATTTCTAAAACTTGTCGCTTTTTCCTCCGCAATATAACTAAGATACGCCCTTTCCTCTGTTGTTCGACTGCTAAAACTCTGACTCAGGCCCTCATTCTCTCCCGTCTTGATTACTGTAACCTCCTGCTGTCTGGCCTTCCTGCCTCTCACCTGTCTCCCCTACAATCTATCCTAAATGCTGCTGCCAGAATCACTCTACTCTTTCCTAGATCTGTCTCAGCATCTCCCCTCATGAAATCCCTCTCCTGGCTTCCGATCAAATCCCGCATCTCACACTCCATTCTTCTCCTCACTTTTAAAGCTTTACACTCTTCTGCTCCTCCTTACATCTCAGCCTTAATTTCTCGCTATGCACCATCCCGACTCTTGCGTTCTGCTCAAGGATGTCTACTTTCTACCCCCTTTGTATCTAAAGCCCTCTCCCGCCTTAAACCTTTTTCACTGACTGCCCCACACCTCTGGAATGCCCTTCCCCTCAGTACCCGACTAGCACCCTCTCTATCCACCTTTAAGACCCACCTTAAGACACACTTGCTTAAAGAAGCATATGAATAGCACTGTGGATATTCTGAACACAGGATACATAAAGATTGGCCCCCTGCAGACGCACTTACCAGAACTCCCTCCTACTGTCTCTGTACGTTCTCCCTACCTACCAATTAGAATGTAAGCTCCTCAGGGCAGGGACTCCTCTTCCGAAATGTTACTTTTATGTCTAAAGCACTTATTCCCATGATCTGTTATTTATATTATCTGTTATTTATTTGATTACCACATGTATTACTACTGTGAAGCGCTATGTACACTAATGGCGCTATATAAATAAAGACATACAATACAATACAATACAAACCTATATACAGGACTCACAGTGAGGACCCCAGTCAGAACTCTGAAGAACCTGCTTCTAGAACATAAGGGGTGCTATATATACCCTTAAATTGACATGATACATCACATGGTGGGACGGGACTAGTATTCCACCAAGAGGGGGCTACTTAGTATTGTCCCATATATCCAGTGAATGCTGTATTACTTGATTAGTGTGTCATGCCTGGAGGTAGGCATAATTGTGATTGTGAGGTAAATGATATTTATTTTTTATTATTTTTTATGGGCCAGTTCAAAGTTCCCCTTAATTCCAAACTTATTCAAGGGCTACATACATATGGTTAGATACTAGTATCTTGATTGCCTTCTCTGCATGAAGACCTAGATGTCAAGGTGAAAATGTTATTTAACATTGTTGTAATTAAAAATAACAGTATAGCAGCAATAACTTTGCGAATGTTGGAAGTAGAATTTATTTCCCACATAAAACCAATTTGATTATAGACAGTACATTTTTTTTTATGTCTCAGCTAAAATCTTTGCATAAAATCTGTAACCCGGGTTAATCAAGAATATGGGTCCATAAGATGACACCTCTTCTGGATCTCTGGAAGATTTATTATGGACCTTTATATCAGTTAGTGGAAAACCTTTAGGACATTCTGACACATTCAGGAGGTTATTCAATAAATTATTCAGTGGCAAGATCAGGGAATCGTTAAGTAGTTTATAAAATTGTGTTGGAACGTTCCCCAGTCCTGGGGCTTTTAAACACTTTAAGGAGTTAAATCACTTTAGGGACATCTTCTTAAATAGTGCTATTTAGTTTCTCCATAGTATCTTCTGAAGCCCTGCTGGATAAAATGCACTTGACCCCCCCCCACCCCCTCCACCCCCCTCCTGTCTGCACTTCTAATAATGCATGCTTTACTCCAAATGAGTCTATAAGCCTCCCAATCAGGGATGGTGCAACCATGAGTCGCATTTTGGGGGGAGAGGGAGGCCTAGAGCAGAGTAGACTGCTAACCTCCGATGCTGCGGTCACACTCCACTGCAGCAGGCTCCTACTGCAACAACATGTTCTCCAGCTGCTGCTGCACACAACAATCCAGGGTAAGAGAGGGGTGCAAAACATAGAGGGGTATGTAAAATGGAGGGGTTTGTAATAATGGAGGGGGGTGAAAACAGGGGGGTAAACATGGATAAGAGGAGGCTGAGTGAGAGGGGGTGAGAGAGAGGGAGAGATAGAGAAATGAGAGAGAGGGGGTGATAAAGAGACAGAGGGAGGGAGTGGGGGATGAGAGAAAGGTATGGAGGGAGGGGGAAGAGAGAGGGAGGGGGGATGAGAGGGAGGGGGATGAGAGAGAGGGAGGGGGAATGAGAGGGAGGGGGAATGAGAGGGAGGGGGATGAGAGAGAGGGAGGGTGTGAGAGGAAGAGGTAGGGAGGTGGGATAAGAGAGAGGGATGGGGAGAGAGAAAAGGAGGGAGCGGATGAGAGAGAGAGTTAATGGGGATGAGAGAGAGAGAGGGAGGGGGATGAGAGAGAGCCAAATAACACGACATTACTGTATCTAGATAGATAAAGGACAACATTTGTCCTAATTTTAATGGGTAGCCCCAAATCTAATTATATGCTAAAACCAAACTTTTTGCAAAAGTAGCATTGTTACGTTATCTGTGGTAGCGTGGATGTGCGTAGTGCAGGAACACGCTAACCAATACACTGCACATGCGCATTGGGAACAATTTACCTTGTGTTCCAAGAAACAGGTGTTTCAGCCTGCTAATGCGAGTTTGTTACATAAACATAGCGCCCATGCTCATGTTAAAATTAAGAAAATAACCCTATACAGTATATAGGCAACCTTTTAAGCCAATTTAGCCAGAACTTACAGGCGTCAAGATGGCACAGGAGACATCCAAATCGACTGCTGCTGCTGCTGACTTAGCTTCATTCAGGGAGTATAAGTTAACTGATGAACAGTTAGAAATACTGATCAATGCAGGGAGGATTGTAACCACTTCAAGCTTTTAGGGGACTACACCTGAGAAAACCCAGATTTTCTGCAATATCCTAGCCAGGATACATGCCCTTCGCCATACAGTCATCACTGTTGATGTGTTAAAGAAGCATTGTGCAGACAGTAAGTAGAAGGTCTAGAAGAAACTGGCTGACCAGACATGGCAGACAGGAGGGGGCCCCCCACCACAGTCCACTGTAAGTGAAGAGCTTGATGGAAGTGATCTCTCACTACCAATTGCTAGACCTTCAAGCCACGGTGGACACTATGGATCTTGAGAAGGAGCAGCCTGGTAAGTTTAACCTGACAGCTTACAGTTTATATCATTTAAATGTCTACATGTGATATTGTACACAATCTTGTCTATAACACATTGCAGTATTATTAGCGAGACACTCACACATACAGGCATTCCCCTCGGTTTAAGGACATTCACTTTAAGTACACTCGCGAGTAAGGACATATTTTCAATAGCACCATACCTGTGAGTACACGAGTACGGACACTTATTCTGCCTTACAGGCCGCCGTAGTAGTGACGCGCTGATTCCCCTCGCCCAATATGCAAACGGAAGCTCGCGCAAGCGCCTGTCAGCACGTCCTGAACAGCAATACCGGCTCCCTACCTGTACCGAAGCATCGATAAGTGGGGAAAAGGTAGTGCTTCACTTTAAGTACATTTTCACTTTACATACATGCTCTGGACCCATTGCGTATATTAATGCGGGGTATGCCTGTACACGTGGTGGGTAGTTCTCACAATAAGTTAGATGGCACATGTTTCCAAGTCATATCTCATATTATTCAATTATGCTACAGGCCAAGTCTTACATATTGCAGTCAATGAACAATAACTATAAAGTAATGCTTAGTATATTTTATCCCCATACCATTGTTAGCTATTCTTTAATAGAGTACGTAAAATCACTATTTTAACTATACATACCATACAGTATGGTACTGTATTACATATTTAATCATATACATACACTTAATCAAGGGATCTAAACATGTATAGAAATGTTTGATTCTTCAGACAATAGCAATAGTAATTTTTTTAATATGTATCCAAAGACTGTAATATTAAATGTACAATAGATCTATTATTTACCTTTTCTGAAGGACATCAAGCAGACATCCATGGGTGGAGGCTGAACCCTCATTGGAGGTACTGCTTGCTACAGTCGAGGAAGTGGAGGACAGTGTATTCCTGATACTTGTACCAGCAGAGGAGAACATTGCTCCATCCTCCACTGATGTGGAACTCCCTGCACCTCGAGCTGCACGCTCAACTCCCCCTCCAGCTGCAGCCCAGATCCTTCTGCGGCTCTCCATCAATCTGCACCTCGATCTGCTGTAGAGTATGATGATGCCATATTATATGATCAACAGCAGCTGATTTGCACTCACCACTCAGGATACCATAACCTGAGTGTTCAACTCAACAGGATGTCACGCAATAGTGACTACTGTTTCAGAAATGTGACCCAACTACTGCTACATCATACTGCCCATCTCAGTAATAGCCTAGTCCTACTGACTAGTGCAGTCAATGTGCTTACGTTGGAAGTGTAACAAGCACTGGAGAGCTTATGGCCACCATTCACTGCATCCACTGCAGCATCTACTGCATCACTGTCAACATCTCTGATATAAGCAGTAATCTCCACTTGTCCACTCCTCCACCTCCTCCACCTGCTACCCCTATTCCACCTTGGGAAGAAGTGGCCCTAACTCCTTTAAGGCATGGGATATCCCACCAAAGGGGGAAATGTCAGTCTGGCCTTTCTCCTGCCCCAAAAGGGGAAAAGATCATTATTGGGGGGGTAGGGGGATTACTGTCATCTACCCTTGTTTATTTAAAAAAAAAGTTTTGTGTTTCAAAGTTATGTCCCTTTCACAATGCCAAAACTGTGCTTGGTAATAAATCTTCAGTTACCTACAGTATTTATGTCTCTTTGCACTAATTTCATAAACAAAATTGTACGTTAATTGCACACGTACTTGAGTACACTATATACTGTACTATATAATAAATCATGGATAAATAAACATATCCCACATGGACGTTGTACAAATCTAAAACATTCTACAGTTTGTAACATTACCTAAATTAATAATAATTGTTAATATATATCTTTGTGTTTGTCACTTACAACGTTTTCAATGGAAAGCCCTAAGGGCCATAATCAAATGATATATTCGGGTACAACTTTTTCCATCCCTTATTATAGGCTAGTCAAAGAAATAACGTTACAGTATGATAATTATGGTCTGGCTGTGACTCACGGAAAGTGTAGGTGTGACCTCTTTATGGTAACGTTATTTTCCTGTACTATCATGAGCCGAGGTTTGTTGATATGTGATATTAGGCTCATTAGCATCTCTTTTTCATATGAGTAAGCCTCCGTCCATCAAAAGATAGTGATAAGATACTTGATTGGTTAACTCGAGGGCATCATAATATTAATTACCGTCTTACATAGGCTTTAGGATAATTGGGGGTAACGTCACACTAAATAGCATAACGCAGCTCTGTGGATCTCCCCCTTAGGGTGGAAGGTATTTGGGGCAGGGTCTCCTTCAGCCTTTTGTTGTAATTTACCTTTTGCACTTATTCCCATTGTTTGTAATGTATTGACCTCTTTTGTAATGGTATAAGGTGTTACCTACAGGGCTGGTGATATATAAATAAAATTATACATAATATAGAAATTTCTGTAAAAAATGTCATATTGTTTGGAAATATCTTCTGGTCGGCTATATCTTTTCTTTTGTCTCTGTTTAAGATCACAGCAATGCATACTTAAGGTTTGTCTCTCCTAACCAGATTTGACTGGGGTTATCTAATTGTTCCTTGTTATTTTCATAGTATTTAACTCATTTTTCTACTAAATAAGTAAGTATTGTTTATTAGAAAGAATAATAGAAAATCTCCATTAACTTATTCCCGAAGTCTCCTAGACTAAATTAAATCCAGATCAGAAATGGTCTGAATGCACTACAGTATAATTTCTATATTGGCTGACATAGTTTTAGAGAAGAGCTTTGTAATGGTGAGAATGCAATTGATTTGAGAGTTTTATAGCATGCATAGTCCCTATCTATGGGGTGTAAGGTTCCTAATGAATCAACTACTGTAAGTTACTGTAAGTTTTTTCAAGTTGAGTGTCTATTTGGTATTATGGGGTCTATATTCATTACTTAGTTTTAAGAGCTGAAGATTTAGGCCGCTCTCTTTTCAGTCATATGTTATATTACAATCTCGTCCTATAAGTAACTGTGGGAAATATTGGGTGTGAATTGCAGAGTGGCATTAGCTAGAAAAGCCCCCAAGATCAATTTTGGACTTAATAATTTATGGCGGCAAATATTCTCTGAACAGTATAGCAGTTCCTATTTATTTTTATTTTTTACACTTATTTGGAGCCGTCAAGCACTGACTAACCCACCCCCTCATTTGCTCAACGTGTATAACATGTGTAGCCAGGTCACCTGTTGCCCCCTGCGACCTCCCAGGGAGCCTCCGTGGCCAGGACTGATGTCGGGTACTGCCAGAGGCTAGCGGCAGACCCGACGGCCATTCCGGAGGGTGGGGGCCAAGGAGGGAGCAGCGCCTCTTCTCCGCGAGCGGGCCGGTTGCCAGGGACGCGATCGGGCCGTCGCTAAGGCCGCGGTCGCGTCTCTAAGGTCCCGGCAGCCGGCGAAGAGGGCGCCGCCATTGCCTAGCCACTCGCGCATGCGCCGTGATCGCGCAGGCGCGGGAGGAACCCCAGAGTCAGGGAGAGTCGCGCGAGTGCCAGAGCAGAGTAGGGAAAGGTTGAGGCGGCCCCCAAAGACTCGCGCATGCGCAGGGCAAGTGCGCACGCGGCCCCAATGCCAGGATAGGCTCTATGGGACTACAACTCCCATGGAGCATAGCGAGGGAGCCAATAGGGCTGCAGGACTGCCCTGGACAGAATTGGATACATTTCGCGGGCAGAGAGCACGCTTGTCAGTGAGAGACCGGAGCAGCCCAGGGAAGGAGGTAGGGTACAGGAGCCGGGAACTTCCTGTACTAGGCCAGCACCCCCAGGGCCCGAGATAGCTCAGCTCCCCAGTAAGGTGAGTGTTGCCAGGGGCAGCCCTCAGGTTAGGGACCCTGCCACTTACATTAGTGGGAGCTGGGAAAGGAAGGTTACAGAGAGTTGGAGTCAGGGAGCTGTGAGGGAAGGAAGGGTGCGGGGAGCGAGTGCAGCTCCTGCCCCATATAGGTACCCACACCCCAGGTAGGCCCCAACTCCCTACTAGATTAGTGGGTAAGTGCTTAGGGAGGCCCGAGATAGGGACACTGCCCTTAGTGTAGAGTGCTGCCTTGTCAGAGTCACGGCTTTTAGTGCTGTGAGGTCTGACATGCAGGCACCTTGTTGCGCAGCACGTTGGCTGCAAGCATTTAGTGAGGCTGAAGGGACTTGGGTAGTTAGGGGAGTGGGACAGGCCATAACCCCTGCAGGCCCATAGGAGTTCCCCAAGCCACTACAGGTTGCTGTACTACAGGGACAGGCCCTAGGTTAGGGTTCCTGTCACGTTAGTACCACTTAGATAGATAGGGACACAGCGGCTGCTGCTGTTCCTGTGGAAGCGGTTGGACCCACGTTGGGGTCCACAGAGACGATTCCAGAGTGGGACCGCCCTGGCGATCCGCACGTGCCGGAGTTCGTTTGGAGGATCAGACGGATTGATCACACGTCTGACCCTTTGTGAAGATTGCTGACCCGAGCACCGGAGTGCTCGGCAGGTATCTAATACATAAGTGCACCACCGGGCCCTTAGTGTAACTGTGACTGCGCAGTCACCCACGTTCTCTCCAAGAGTGCGGGACATTGGGTGGGATTCTCGGGACACTGGGTGGGATCACCTGGTGTTGGGGAAGCGTCCTGCGCGACGCCGTAGTTGTCTCCTCTAGAGAGGGACACAGGTTATATAAAGGTATTGCGTGATATGTTATATTGCTTGTTAGTAAAGTCACTCGTTAATATATATATTCCCGTGTATGTGATTATTGTATTGTCCTGCGAGGAACCACTCCCCCTCTGGTGGGAGCCATCGCAGGTGGAGGCGCTGAATTGAGTAAGTGGTTACCCCTAGTATAATTGCCCCAGGTTCCCCGTGGCGGAAGCTCAGCCCTCCTGCGAGCCAACAGGTAATGCACCACACCTATGGTAGCACCGTATGTTCCTTGCACCCACATCAGATCTGCGATTGGGGGGGGGGAATACCCGTTACACATGAATCTCCAGCAAAAAGGCTATGGGTGCTATGCACTAAGCTCCGAGCTTTCGCGCTGGCCTGAAAAAAATTAGCACGTCCGATAAAAAATTAAGCCGGCGGCGCGATTCACTAAGGCCCTGAGCCCATTTTCTATCGGACGTGCCCAAAACTGGCTTATCGTGCGTGCAATATATTTTCCCCTTACTAGCGCACTGAAACTTCCCGTACGCTAGCTGATAGGAAAAAAAGCCGCATGTAACATTTGCATGGAGATTTGCCATCTCCATGCAAGGCTGTTACAGGCGATCGTACACTAAACAAATACATTTTAATTATAGTGTATATGAGCAGGGGGTCTCCTGAGCTGAACCGCATTGGTTTCAGGTCCGAGGACCCCCTACTTCAGGAGTTACAGGCCCCGTTATGGGGTGCCGGTATCCCCTGTACTTTAAAGCTTCCGCTTCACGTGAACGGGATATTTAAATTCTGCAGGGGATACCGGCACCCCATAAAGGGGCCTGTATCTCCTGAAGTAGGGGGTCCTCGGACCTGAAATCAATGCGGTTCAGTTCGGGAGACCACCTACACATCTACACTACTGTCAAAACAATCATAACAATAATTCATTTCTTTTGCGGCTATCCGCTATGGTAATGAAGCAGCATTAATGTACATTTTAATAATAGTGTACGGGAGCAGGGGGTCCCCTGAGCTGAACCGCATTGATTTCTGCCTCAGAGACCCCCTGCTTCCCGAGTTACAGGCCCCGGTATGGGGCATCGGAGGCCAGTGTCGCCGCCATCTTTATAGCGTCCAAGACACGATGTGGGCTCTATAAAGAAGGCGGCGACACTGGCCTCCGATGCCCCAAACCGGGGCCTGTAACTCGGGAAGCAGGGGGTCTCTGAGACAGAAATCAATGCGGTTCAGCTCAGGGGACCCCCTGCTCCCGCACACTATTAATAAAAATACATTAAAGCAGCTTCATTACCTTAGCGGCTAACCGCTAAGGCAATGAAGGGATTAAGGCACGATAGCATGTTTATTGGGGCCAATTGCCCCCAATAAACATAGCAATATACAAGCGTATTGAGGGAGAGAGGAAAGAACCCTATGTGATGCACTCAACCCTACTAGATGAAAATAATAAACTTTTATTAATGTAATTGAAAGAAGCAAACAGAACAAATATATTTAAAACCTAAATAGTGTACTGTGCAGTTCTGATGTGAAATCACTCTAGATGACCAGGTGGTGTCATAACTAGTGTGATACACAGTAGAATAGAGTAACTATAGATTCTCACAATACTTGTATGGAAATAGTTCAGTAGATGAACAGAAAATATAACCCTGTCAGGGAAGTAATTGGTGTACAATCTACACAAGTATTGTGATACACAAGAACACTGGGAGCATTGGTAATGCAGCACTGTGTTACAAAGCTGCAGTAGGGCACATAGCACTGCTGCATACACAGATAGCTAAATGCAAACCCAGGCTGGAAGGGACCCCCGTGATGATAGATCAATGGGAGCGCTGCTGGGAGGTAGGTGCAAGTAAGTAAACCCCGTGATCAACCTGTTACAACAGGGCATAAGGGGACCCCAGACTGATAACTTGCACTCACGCTTTTGCAGCTGCTTCCAGGGGGGGGTGGGGGGGGAAGAGTTACGTCTCAACCCTTCTGTGTAAATATACTCTGGGCTATCCAGTACCAGCAGGAGGTCTAATATACCTAGTTGCTAGCTAGTGGGATCCACATTGGTGGCCCACATCAAAGTATTAAGCTATTCTACAAATCGGAAGCAAACTCCTGTGAGTTTGACACTGCAGTAGTACACCGGACGTCGCTATGACGTCATCCCGACGCGCGTTTCGTTCCTAGCAAGGGAACTTCTTCCGGGGAGGGAGGGCACCCTGCACAGACCTGCCTTATATACCCTGTTGTTGCCATGGAGCGCTGCTAATATATTCAGAGGGAGGCTCCTCCTTAACCTAATGCTGTCAGGAGCCTAGCTAGCAACTAGGTATACTAGACCTCCTGCTGGCACTGGATAGCCCAGAGTATATTTACACAGAAGGGTTGAGAGGTAACTCTTCCCCCCCTTCCCCCCCTGGAAGCAGCTGCAAAAGCGTGAGTGCAAGTTATCAGTCTGGGGTCCCCTTATGCCCTGTTGTAACAGGTTGATCACGGGGTTTACTTACTTGCACCTACCTCCCAGCAGCGCTCCCATTGATCTATCATCACGGGGGTCCCTTCCAGCCTGGGTTTGCATTTAGCTATCTGTGTATGCAGCAGTGCTATGTACCCTACTGCAGCTTTGTAACACAGTGCTGCATTACCAATGCTCCCAGTGTTCTTGTGTATCACAATACTTGTGTAGATTGTACACCAATTACTTCCCTGACAGGGTTATATTTTCTGTTCATCTACTGAACTATTTCCATACAAGTATTGTGAGAATCAACAGTAACTCTATTCTACTGTGTATCACACTAGTTATGACACCACCTGGTCATCTAGAGTGATTTCACATCAGAACTGCACAGTACACTATTTAGGTTTTAAATATATTTGTTCTGTTTGCTTCTTTCAATTACATTAATAAAAGTTTATTATTTTCATCTAGTAGGGTTGAGTGCATCACATAGGGTTCTTTCCTCTCTCCCTCAATACGCTTATGTTTCACCCTGATAGCACCTCCCTAGAAAGTCTATTTTGAGCTGAGCAGGATTTTCCCCTCCCCACCCTTCCCCCCCTCCCCTCTCCCCCACTGATTGTAGCAATATACAACACACATCCCCCCGCCCCCTAACACATACAATACAGTAATGGGCAAAATAACTATTATCCACATAATAATGCATTTGCCCATTTTAAATACATATAAATTACAATAAATACAGTCAATATATATGACACTTACCTTTTACAGCACCCACGATGAAAGAGGTCTTCATCCTCATCTTCATCCTGCCCATGCCCCTCTGGTGCTGCAAAACATGCCCAACAATCACAATAGCCAATGTAATGTCCCCTAACCCCTTAATCACCATAGCGGTTATTAACCGCTACAGTCATTAAGGGGTTAACCCACCCTCACCCAACACTCGGGAGGCCTACATACCCTCTCCCACTAACCCCCCACCCCGTGAGGCCTAACCACCCTCACCCACTACCCAGTCTACCCACCTACCCTTGGGGCCAATACCCCCTCCCCCCACCCCCAGTACCCACAATAAAAACAATACACAGCCCCACAATAAACATCATTCTATTTATTAAATACATAACCCACCCCATGTGCCACCCCATAAATACATGATTTATTCTTTTATATACAGGGTTCATACCACAGGCCCACGTGAGTCCCCGGTGGGCCTGACGGGTCACCTCACAGACCTACAGGTTACCAGAAACTTGTTTCATACAGGGTCTGGAGGCCTGTTGGTGGGTCCCGCCAGGCGCCATTGCCCACCAGATGGTCTCCGCGGGTCACCGTGGGTCACAATTGGGTCCCCACGGTAGGCCTGCAGATGTCTGGGGCCCCGGGTCAGACCCACAAGTGTCTGAGGGGCCTCGGGTGGTTCCCATGGGGTCTGGCGACCCACAGGTGGTCCCTATCAGTCCGCGGTGCCCCCACAGATGAGTGGCCACCGGTTCTTCCACGCAGGTGTCCCCCGTGGAGCACACAGCCTGGTACCCGTGAGAAGCCCGAGGATACCTCAGGTGGTCTCCAGAGGTCTCTCGCAGACCAAAGGAACAAACCCTGTATGTAAAAAAAATAAACCGGACCTATACATTCAATACATACATTCACCCCCACCCCCCCCCCCCCCCCAACACATACAGTACAATAATGTGCAAAATAACTATTATCCAGACATGGATAATATATTATTTGCCCATTATGAAAAACATAAAACATGCATAAATCAAAACATGAATTCTTAATCTTAAAATCACCACATTGCATGTTACAATAAATCCAGCATTGATTGTAAATATAAACCAACAAACCAGCAGCTACACAAATGTATATGAAATGTCACACAATTGCATTGAGTGTGTACATGATGCAATTAATCTGTGCATCATGTAACACTATCCAAAATATATTTAACAATAAAATACACTATGAACAATGTCCCCTAACCAGCAATACCATCATGAAAATCAAATAGAAACTAAGCAACATCAATACAATTACCATCAATCAATTAATCCATTTCCTAAAACAATTACAATACAATACAAATCAATTATACAATTCCCTATTCAATTCCTAAGCTAAACCATTGCCAAAAGAATTCTAATTGAAAGTAACCACCATCATTCTAATCTAACTAACAGAAATAAGCCATTACAAATAACCTGTAACTAAATACAAATTACATTATTCGCAACAATGACAAAATAAAGCTGATAAATACATTAGCCATACATGAAAAGAACATAAACATTAGCAAAACAATCAATTATTATCCCTGTATGTCTATCCATATAGATAGATATACATAAAATACAGGGGCAATAATAGAGCATAAAATACAATGCATTTACATACAAAAATCACATACAATACACACATTCAGTGTCCGTGAATGTATGTATATACATAGATACATTCACGGGCATTAAATGGGACTGAAAAAATAAAGGGTAAGTAATAAAGAGGCAAGAACCCACTATAAGCACTCAATACCCCCTGATGTATAATGTGAATGTTAAAAATAATTTTTAATGCTATACTAATTATAATGTGCAAAATAACTATTATCCAGACATGGATAATATATTATTTGCCCATTATGAAAAACATAAAACATGCATAAATCAAAACATGAATTCTTAATCTTAAAATCACCACATTGCATGTTACAATAAATCCAGCATTGATTGTAAATATAAACCAACAAACCAGCAGCTACACAAATGTATATGAAATGTCACACAATTGCATTGAGTGTGTACATGATGCAATTAATCTGTGCATCATGTAACACTATCCAAAATATATGTAACAATAAAATACACTATGAACAATGTCCCCTAACCAGCAATACCATCATGAAAATCAAATAGAAACTAAGCAACATCAATACAATTACCATCAATCAATTAATCCATTTCCTAAAACAATTACAATACAATACAAATCAATTATACAATTCCCTATTCAATTCCTAAAGCTAAACCATTGCCAAAAGAATTCTAATTGAAAGTAACCACCATCATTCTAATCTAACTAACAGAAATAAGCCATTACAAATAACCTGTAACTAAATACAAATTACATTATTCGCAACAATGACAAAATAAAGCTGATAAATACATTAGCCATACATGAAAAGAACATAAACATTAGCAAAACAATCAATTATTATCCCTGTATGTCTATCCATATAGATAGATATACATAAAATACAGGGGCAATAATAGAGCATAAAATACAATGCATTTACATACAAAAATCACATACAATACACACATTCAGTGTCCGTGAATGTATGTATATACATAGATACATTCACGGGCATTAAATGGGACTGAAAAAATAAAGGGTAAGTAATAAAGAGGCAAGAACCCACTATAAGCACTCAATACCCCCTGATGTATAATGTGAATGTTAAAAATAATTTTTAATGCTATACTAATTAAAATAATGGGTGTTAAAATTCAACAAATGACACACATATATGATACCCTATGATGAATATATATGATATTCCGGGTAACTAAGTAAGGCGACAATTTGAGGTTAATTGGATCAAACTGTCCCAGGGAGCCAGTATACAGTAAGCCCTATTAGTGGTTAATTAGGTATATGCTGGTATCAGTGAGGGGCTGTTCAATACCTGTCTCAGGTGTCAGACAGGTCCCAGATGGTGAAGGTGAAATGTGAAATGGATCATAATATGCTAGGTACAGACAAAAAGATCAGTATTTCAAACCAGTGTGTGCTCACTTTGCAAATCATAAATCCATAAATGGAAAGTGTGGACTCTCTCTCTACAATCCAACATGTAGCCACCTAACAGCAACTGTTTGACTCCTGAATAGTAAAGGAGTGGGCTGTTAAACACAGAACACAATGTGCAGAGGCTCATAGACTCCTATAGGCAGTGTGGTTGTCAGTATACCTGTGCACATATTCATGAATGCGCTTCCACTGTCAGGAGTGGTAATGCCACTATAAAGCTGTGTATGGTGGAAAGAAACCTGTCTAATGTGCAGGAAAAGGTTCCTTAGTGGATACTGATTGAGAAAGAGACACTGTTATAATACTGCCACAAAGCAGCACTGAACACACTGTTAGTAAACTGCTCAATGAGCTTATGGTATACAGATCCAGTGAAGGTAAATCAGTCACATATGTACCATATAAATTCACATATAAATCACCTGTGTATTAGCTAATGAAGTCCATGAATACATAGAGCTAATACCACTCATAAATCCAAACGCCGTGGCTAATATACCCCATAGGGTTTCATATATGTGTGTCATTTGTTGAATTTTAACACCCATTATTTTAATTAGTATAGCATTAAAAATTATTTTTATCATTCACATTATACATAAGGGGGTATTGAGTGCTTATAGTGGGTTCTTGCCTCTTTATTACTTACCTTATACATCACCCATTAGCACCCTACCCCCACATTATTACTTTGTACTTAGCTGAAGCGGGGTTCTTCTCTATTGAAAAAATAAAAGACATGAATCAAAAATCCAAAAAACCTGTAAAAGTAAAAATAATAAACTTTTCTTTTGTTTACTCATCATTAGATGCCCACTCACCGAAATCCAGGCGACCCGGAAGCACTGGAACCAATCCACAGGTATACCATAAAATAATAAACCCTTACAATGCACGTCTGTGTCTTCTTTCTTCTATTTGTAATCCTTCCCGTCTGTCTTGGGCTCTTCTTTTCTTCTTTGGGGTCTTCTCCATCTTCTTCCGTCTTCTTCCGTCTTCTTCCGCCACGCCCTTCTTCTCTTCTTAGGAGGGGAGGTGTTCCCTCCTCGGAGACTTACTTCAAAATGAGGCGACATAGGCTTTTATAGGCCTATGACATCACATTTTGGTCAAATGTTTCCCACGGTCCTGATTGGGCCGTGAAAAACAATGATGACGTCATTTAAAGGCAATGAAAGCACAGCCAAAGAAACAAATAAGGTTAGTTTGCCATGATCTATCCTTCATAAATCCATGCTGACTATTACTAATAATTTTGTTTTCCATTAGGTATTCCTGAATATTATCCCGTATTAAATCTTCAAGTAGTTTACCCACTATTGAAGTCAGGCTTACAGGTCTGTAATTTCCCAGTTGTGATCTAGCTCCCTTTTTAAATATAGGTACCACATCTGTTTTATGCCAATCTTGTGGTACTGAGCCTGTGGAAATGGAGTCCTTGAATATTAAATATAATGGTTTGGCTATTCCTGAGCTTAACTCCTTGAGAACGCTTGGATGTATGCCATCGGGGCCAGGTGCCTTATTTACTTAAATTTTTTCAAGTCGCTTATGAACTTCTTCCTCACTTAACCAATTGTTCATTAATATGGAGGTTGTGGCTTCCTCCTGCGGCACGGCTATTGAACTTGATTCTTCCCTGGTAAACACAGAGGCAAAGAATTTGTTAAATACCTCTGCTTTTTCCTTATCTCCAATAATCTGCCTGCCCATCTCACACTGAAAGGGTCCAATATTTTCTTTTCTCATTTTTTTGTTATTAAGGTACTTAAAGAACATTTTAGGGTTGACCTTACTTTCTATTGCAATCCTTTTTTATTATGCATTTTTGCTAAGTTGATTGCCCTTTTGCAATTTTTGTTACATTCCTTATAATTCTGACACGATATCTCCGTCCCTTCTGACTTAAAGAACCTAAACGCCTTCCTCTTCTTGTCCATTTCTTCCCCTACCTATTTATTTAGCCCCATTGGTTTAAACTTATCTATTTTATACTTATTGCCCAAGGGTATAAACTGATAAGTGTGCTTTTCTAACAATGTTTTAAAGACTGCCCATTTATCTTCTAATTTTTTCCCTGCAAAAACATAATCCCAGTGTATTACTTGTAGATTAGTCCTCAGTTTATTAAAATCTGCCTTTCTAAAGTTTAAAGTCTTTGTTGAACCCAAGTAATCTGTTTTTTGATAATTTATTTCATATGAGACCATGTTATGATTGATCACTGTTACCCAAATGTTCCAGGACTTGAATATTTGTTATTACTTCTACATTGTTTGATATGACAAAATCCAGTACTGCCCCTCTCCTGGTTGGTTCCTCAATAATTTGGGTCATATAATTGTCTTTAAGCACACCCAGAAACCTGTTTCCTTTTGTTGTAATGTTAATCTCATTGCCCCAGTCTATGTCTGGATAATTAAAATCAACCATTATGCAAACATGACCCAGTTTTGATGCCTTCTCCATTTGCAAAAGTATTTTAGCTTCCTCAATCTCACAGATATTCGGTGGTTTATAGCATATTCCCACAAACATTTTCTTTATACTTTTACCTCCACTGTAATTTTTATCCATAAAATCTCTACATTTTCATAATTCCCTTCATAAACATCATCCCTTATAGTAGGTTTTAGATCCGGTTTAACATATAAACATACTCCACCTCCCCTTCTATTTGTTCGATTCTTCCGAAAAAGGGAATAACCTTCTAAATGAACTGTCCTGTCATTAGTTTCATCCACCATGTTTCAGTAATGCCTATGATATCATACTGCTCCCTTGCAGCAATTAATTCAAGCTCCCCCATTTTATCTGTCAGGCTTCTTGCATTAGCAAGCATGCATTTATGTTTTTTTTCAACCTGCACTATTATCTTATCTGCTACTTCTTTTCTGCGCCCACTTGGTTTAGTCTTTAGAAGTTTTCTAGTATTATCTGTATTTACTATGGGTGTCTCACTGCTTGTCAAACTTACACTTGTCCCCATTCTACCTCCATACCACCTTGTATCCTCCTCTATTCCATTTAGTTCATTATCTGTTTCATTCCCCTTCTCCCTCCATCCTAGTTTAAAATCTCCTCCAACCTTTTTAGCATTCTCCCCCCTAGCACAGAAGATCCATTTTCATTGGGGCTTACAACACTTTGGCCAAAATGTTAAACTAAAAGACCATTTTATTTAATAGATATCTATACATATATATTTAGGCACTGTACCGTGTATAAGTTTCACTGGATGTGCACTGAGCTCTGTCTGTGTTTCATGTTCTGTCTCTGGTTTTAAATATATATTGCCATTCTCAGTAGCACTCCTCTGTGACACTTATATGCTTATATATATATGTTGTGGTTATTTTGGGGGTTCAATATGAGCTTGTAGGTGTCCTGTATGTTTTACAATTCTTGTTCAGCTGGTCTTAGCTGATTGGAGGGTGGCTACCTCCTACCTAATTGAAGCTCACCCCCTCCCACATTTAAATGGTTAAAAGCTCACTCCATAGCATCTCCCACTCTCAGGGGACCTTGCTGGCTTGCAGTATGATTGTGACAAATCTAATACAGAGTGCTTTTCCTGGTAATGTACAGGTTAGTAAAAGCTTCAATCAGACTTAGAACTATGCAACTAATTTTGACAGATTTATTATAAATCATTCTTCCTGGTAATGCACAGGTTATTAAGAATTTATATTAGTTTTAGGGACCCTTGAGATGTGGTCTGCCGTGTAGTGGCTCAGGGGCTTACAACACTTTGGCCAAAATGTTAAACTAAAAGACCATTTTATTTAATAGATATCTATACATATATATTTAGGCACTGTACCATGTATAAGTTTCACTGGATGTGCACTGAGCTCTGTCTGTGTTCCATGTTCTGTCTCTGGTTTTAAATATATTCTGAGTCATACTGGGATATGTGATACATCATCTGTACAACAGTGTCATACGCTCATCTGTCTATAGCCCACTTACCTGGAAATTCACAATAACCAGCATTGTGTGTTAACTACCAGGTATTAAATGGCTGTTAACAGGATATTATTGCTACTGAGAAACTGCTCTTAATAGCAGGGTCCCCAACTCCAGTCCTCAAGCCTCACCCCCTTCCCCCCCAAGTCCCCACCCCAACAGGTCATGTTTTCAGGATATCCCAGCTTCAGCACACGTGGCTCAATCAGCGGCTCATTCAAAGACTGAGCCACTGAGCCATCTGTGCTGATTGAACCATCTGTGTTGAAACAGAAACAGATTGAGCCAATTGTGCTGAAGCTGGGGTATCCTGAAAACCTGACCTGTTGGGGAGGCTTGAAGACTGGAGTTGAGCACCCCCTGCTCTAGGAGTACAGTTCCCAGACAGAAAATAAATTGCCAGCAGTTTCTGCAATTCAAGCGATCACTAGGTTTATTATACTAACTATGTTCTGTTTATGTAGAAATGCTATATTGCAGGGTATGAAAACAGCTGACACTAGGATAATAATCGCCGGTATCATAAAGCACAAACAAGGGGTATTGGAGCTGGGCCAATCCACCGCTATTGAGTTTCATAGTGTTTGAGAAAGACATTCACACAAAAGTCAGCCCAGAAAATCAATGTGTAAATAATATAATAGTGTCAACCTACTTCCCCTTTTGTCTGTGTTTGCATTATTTTGATGTAATATAAAATTACAGTCCAATTTTATACTTCGTTTTAATATAGTTTCTTTTGAAATAGTGTTTTAATAACTGCAACTGATAAGATATGTATGCAGAATGCTTCCAATATTTATTCGAAAACCTATTCATCTTAAATAAAAATGCAGGTGTTCAAATCCCAAGAAGTGTGTATCAAATATAAATATTTGATTATACTGTATAAGCCTTTCAGGAACACATATTTATGATAAATGGAAGGTAACACAATAGAAATAAAAATGCATGTATATTTATGTTGGTAACAATACAGATGTAGCAAGACTTACTATTTTGGGTACCTTGACAAGATGCGAGATTACAGCCGCGTGAACACCGTGTTTACCGCAGCTCATCAACGTGCAGGCCGGCAGAATTATTTGTGGGCACATTTATGTTATTGCAATTCAGTATGTGTCCGGCAGATGGCGCTCTGAATAGCTTTGCCTACTGCCCGCGCAGTGACATACCCACTCCAGGACTTCCATCAGCCAAGGAGAGATTAAATACATAAAATGTTTAATTATGAATTCCAATTTTTCTTTGTTTTTGAAAAGGATGCATGAAAACGGGCAATGGTTCCTAGATTGTGAGAACATAGGGAGAATTTATAATGGGCCGAAGAAGTGCAGTATGATTCTGATACATAGTAACGTTTGCAGTGCCGCAAATTTCGACTACATTCCGGGGATTTAAACCTGGGTTCACGCCGGCACGATTCATTTATTGCATACGGCAGATAGCGGATTGAATACAGTATCTTTGCCAAAACAATGTACAGTAAGCTAGCTTGTCTCAGACCTTTTTTAGCATGGCACATAAATGCAATGAACTGTCATTGACGTGTCCGCCGTATAGTTACGTCTTTTTGATATATTGTTTCATTCAAGAAAATACAGATAAGAGGGTAACCCAATCTGATATCTATCAGTATATCACTAGCAAGAAACCCTTCTTCGACAACAAACATGGCTGGAAGAATTCTATTCGACACAATTTAAGCATTAATGATTGCTTTATTATAATAGCGCTCCCCAGCTTGAGGGGCGGGTACTGGACACTGCACCCTTCTTAGATGGATATGTTCCATGTCAGCAACTTCGAATGCGAAAGCAATGGAATAGAACTTTCCGATCCACTTCCATTGATCAGCTCCAACCCGTGTACATCCAGCCCCAGTACAAGTACAGACCTTCCAACTCTGAAAACGAAATGAACCACCATCCCCACGACATGATTGACTCCTACAACTATTTGCAGCACACCCCTTTGATAAACTCATAAGTTCTACAATGGGTTGAACCACAACCACGGCTTGCTGCCACCCAAATTTCAGCCTCGACCCATGGATAATTAAGGTACATTAAGTTTACGTAGAACTGTCATTCCCAAATGAACCACATATGCATTCCATAGAATATGCATGTGCAGAAATTCAGTGACCCGCATAAGCGTTCCATAGCATACGTAGAATAAAATAGGTATAGGCTGCACTAAACATTTTTAAAAAGATAGATAAATCTTCAAAAATTGGTGGAAGATATGTATATATTCCATAGAACACACATGAGCATAAATTCAATAACTTGCATATGCGCTCCATACAGGTCCAATAGAACATGCATGCGCACAGACACAGTAGCAAGCACAATGTGATTCATGCAAGTATTCTCTCTTATTAATAAGTAACAATTGCACAATTTATTTTACAGAATTAAACTGTGCAAGAGACAGCCAGAAGAAGATGTCGATTGATGTCTTTGTATTTTTATCTCTAAGCTCTAATTTTCACTAATAAAATGTTCTACTTTTTTCTACTAACTGTTACTTGCATGTTATATTCAAGAGAGCACACCCTCACCCATCAATCGTGCTTCTAATCTGCTAGATGTTCTACTTTTCTACATAATAACCATGCTACACGTGTTGAGTAGGCATAAATAAAGCTTGCAAATTACATTTATTGAGTACTGACATTAGTGATTACTGACCTAACTTGCCCGTTACATTCAAGTTCTACTATAGAAAAAGATTGCATACCCTCTCCCCTCAATCGTGCTTCTTATTTCCAGGACGCGACTGTGCCTATAAGCAATCAAAGACACACATGAAAAACAGTGGCAAAGCTCTCAATAGTATTCTCAGGCATTTATTCATGTGAAAGAAACCCCCCTCTGAGGTTCGATTTGTCTTCAGAATAAGTTACAGTGCAGTACTTCCCAGAATAAGCCATACTGTGCCCCAGTATAATATTTTCTAATGTTCTACTATAATCTACATCTTCTGCACATGTTTTGAGTAGGCACGGAGATATTAAAACAATACATTTGAATCCTTTTGTACATGAGTGCTTGCTAAAATGGGATTGACAAAACTTGCATAACTCATATTCTTCATGACTCATTCATGTGAATGTACCCAGACCTCCCACTGAAACTCTGTGGCTAAGCTGGGCATGATGTATGCAACAAAAGGATTCCTGCTCAACACCAATGCCTAACAAGTAGCATATATTGTTAAAATCAAGAACATTATCTTGCCGCTCTACTAGCCTTTTGTTAACCAACGAGCGCATCCCATCAGTAGTCGAAACTTGTCAACTGTTACTGAAAAACTTGTATGTGGAAGAGTCAAAAACAGTTAAGAAGAAGCAGAAATTGATTAGTGATACATACAAGACAATAATTTTATATACGGTAATTACATCCCTAATTTACACATTATTTATATGATTTATGTAATCATTGCAAGTTTCCACAGTTAAACACTCATCCCTGTACTTCATGATCCCCTTGTCTAGCTCGTCTCTCTTTGCCAGCTTCACGTATTTTCTCGGATGATGTTTCAGTACATGCCACACCAATTTTATGGGGTTTAAATCAGGGTATCTGCAATTATAGTGACAAAGACCTTACTGTTATTACCAAGAATAAAACAAACATACACAACAGCACAATATAGCACAATTTATAGTTTACTACTGCTCAAAATAGTTACAGTATTTACTCTGGTGGTGTTCGAACCCAGTTGATGTCTCGGTCCTCTGTCCTCACCCCTAACACATGCAGCACTTATCATCTGAGATCTGACTCCAAAAGACTGTTCATGGTCCCAAGGTTCAGCAAAGTATCCAGCCGCTCCACCTTCTCTCACCGTGCACCCCAAAACTGGAACAATCTACCAGAGACTCTCACAGCCCCCACCAGTCTAAGTTCTTTCAAAAGTAAAGCTGTCTCACATTTTAATCTGGTCTGTAACTGTTACATATGCCTATAATATAGATTATCTTTAACAGTGCATGCAATGTCTTGTATATAATGTATAACCCTGCCCACTTATGTAACTATCTATTTGTAACCATGTATTATTTGTCATCATAACTCTATGCCCAGGACATGAGTGAAAACGAGAGGTAACTCTCAATGTATTACTTCCTGGTAAACATTTTTATAAATAAATAAAATAATAAATGTAACAGATGCACTGTGTTCGGGGTCGTTCTCTTGGAAGAACAGGTGACCTGATGGGAAGAAATATAAAATTTAATGTACTACCTGGGAGCTAATAGCCTTCTGGAACTACACTTTATCCATGTATTTATCCAAATACAAAGGTAACTGTTATACAGTACAGGTACAATAATTTAAATACAAAATTCTGGGCGTTTCACATAAATAATGCTTGTAAAAAAACTTTAAGGCGCTGTATCTTTAGGCCAAGTCACATTTAGATACAGTTAGATACAGTAATACTGTTCACAATACTGAAACCGGAATGTACTTACCTTCAAATATAACTATGGGTCCTTGTCCACGTCTCTAGAGATTGCCCCCCACACATGAATCTGGAGTGGAAGTGTCTGCCGAGGTTTCAGGGATAAATATTTTTTTTCTGGAATGCAATAGTGGCAAATCTTTCCAGGATGACTGACGTCTCAACAGAAAATATCAACTTTGAAAGTAGGAGCACTGATTTAATCTCCTGTTTTGCCTCAGGTGCATGGTTACACCCCGCAGGGGTAATCACTGCAAACTCAATCCAAAAAGGGGGAAAAACGGCACTACACAGGACTTTGAAATGTCAAAAAGAGTGTTAAATGGTGGACACCATTAAAAACTCTTTTTGACATTTGCAACGTCCTGTGGAATGCCAGGTTTTTTCTTTTTAGATCTACTTTGCAGTCATCAGATAATATAACATTGTCAAACTTTTTTCTCCACTCAATCCATGCACGCGCTTGGTCAACTCTTTTAACCTTGTTAACATGGGAAACACTCTACAATAATAATAAAAAATGGCTAGGAGCGTAAAGTAGTGTAATATATGTCCATGCATATCACTTGACATCTGCATAAACAGAACATGTACAGTACAGCACTATACTTCACACATTCAAAGCTCCAGCCCAAATCGCGTCTCCTTACTCTGATGTTGGACTCAGACACTACAGTATATCATGCTTCTGCTGCAGGTCACTCATAGTTTTCCAAGATTATCTCACCTACCAGCGGAACGTATCACTGTGAAAGACAACATTGGCAAGATGAAACACAGTACAGAAGCATAGGTATACTGTTTGGCTGTGCGAAGAAAAACATTAGAGGAAAATGTGTATACAGTACTGTTCTTACTCAGTTCTGACCCTGTAGACCAGTTTGTGAACTGTTATCTGCCTTTGGGTGTCCCTTTTTGTAAATCCCTTTATGTACATCTGCTTTATTCTAATGTTAGATTCTTTGGGGGATTTTTTGGCTATAGCTGCTATTCAGAATGTACTGAACTACTAATGAATGTGTATTGTATATTGCATCTTCGTTGTACTGTATTATAAAGGTAAAGTGACAGTTACAGGTATACTCCTACTTTGATGCCTTGCAACAGTAGACAACCAATCACCAATTTAGCCCCATCCAACATTAACATCTTGTGCCGAATGTTGCCCCTGTGATATCAGTGGTACTGTGCATAAACTGTCACAGAAATGGTCTTGCCATGCTCACTGACCTTGGTCAGAACTCGTGCATCAATGATGGATCAATCCAGCTTCTATGGATGCAAGAACCTTCTTATTGCTGTACCAATAGGGAGCCAAAGAAAGTGCAGGATGCCTGTTGATCCAAGATTACCCGAGACCCCAAAATTCAAATAGTCTGAAGTGGTGAAAGAAACGAGGCAGCACCAAAAACTCAGAAGGAAAAGGCTCTAGGACCGATGCAGCTTGGCAAGTCAAATGACTTTGTAATGTTCAATTATCATGCCGATATACAAGATGTTGTACACATGTGGCTAGACCTGCCATTTATTGGGCCCGACACCACATCTGGGACAGAGACTGAGCTGAAAAATTGAACTTTTGGAGAGAATGGACAAAATGGCGTAAAATGGCGTGTGACATGGTGGGACTGGCGAGGGACATGGTGGGTCTCTATTTGATCATAGATATGTATCAGCAGGAGAGAATAAAACATCTGGAGGAAGCCACCCTCCTCCCCCTCCGCCTCCATTCAATACCAAGCTGTTAGGAAGCACACTCAACATCCCAGACAGCGATGATGAAATTGTGGCTCCGTGCCCCCGTGATACAGGTAAGGGGCATCCCAGAGCAGTTACCTGTGCCTGATTTCCAAAGCACACCTGTGGCACCACGGAGACAAAGATGCATTGATATCACTGTCCGTGGGGATCCAAAAGAGGACTTCCCGATTTCAGTAATATCAAGGTAAACTTTGCAAAGATATGTTACAAACAGCAAGGGACAGTCGAGTCGATTTTCCCAACTAATTTTTCAACACCATGTGACTTTTGATTGTTATGTCCAATGGTACAAACATGTGTTTGATGACTCCAGGGGTAAGAAGGCTCTTCCCAACAACTCAAGGAGAGCTTTTCTAGAATATCTTCAAAATACTGTTCACGGTCCCAAGGTTCAACAAAGAATCCAATCGCTCCTCCTTCTGTTAACCTACACCTCACCACTGGAAAAAACTAACAGAGACTCTCAAATCCTCCTCCAATTAAAGTTCTTTCAAGACCTCAGCTGTCTCACATTTTAATCTTATCTGCAACTGTTAGATACGCCCATAACATGTATTGTCTCTAACTGTCCATGAAATGTCTGTAAATATATTGTGTAATGATGTGTTGTCATTATAAGTCTATGCCCAGGACATACTTGAAAACAAGAGGTAACGCAATGTATTATTTCCTGGTTGCGCATTTTATAAATAAAAATAAATAATCTTATCCTGCAATCATTTGTCATATTGGCTGTAGCATTGGGGCCTTATTGTCTCTTGTTGTATTCAATGGTTCAAAGCCTTGAAGCTTTATTAATGTATATATTAACCCCTACACTATGTAATCCCTACACCTTTCCAGTACAGCGTCTGTACCGGACATTCTCCAGAGGGGAAAATACTATCTATGAACTTACAGCTTTACCAGACCTACTTTGAATAATTCACTAAAAGGTTTCCTTTTTGCTGGGGTATGACATTGTGGGCACCATTACAATACAGAAACTCATACATTGGTAAATGATACTCCCTCAGATGTCAGAATATAATAATTGTTTATTCTTGTATAGCGCTGTTAGTTTTATGTAGTGTTTTACAGAGACATTTTGCAGACACAGTCCCTGCGGAACTTACAATCTATGTTTTTGGTGCCTAAGGCATAGGGAGATAAAGTGACTTGCCCAAGGTCACAAGGAGCTGACATCGGGAATTAAACCAGGTTCCATATGCTTTGTTCTCAGTGCAAGTCAGTATCTTTACTCACTGAGCCACGCCTTCTCCACTAAAGTATGATAGACACTCAAGTGAATGTCTATAGTATTGATCTGGAATCAAAGCTTTTGGAAATCTCCCTTTATAAGACGAAAATAAATATCAAGCTCAGACCAACACATCAAAAGTGTAACAGGTTCAACTTTTAAAAAGAAAACAATGCGTGACTATTGTGAAGATAGAAACAGAGATCTAAAAAAATCTAAATGATTAAACTATAAAAAGAAAATATATATGACAAATAAGTGAAACAAGCTTAGAAAGTGTTAAGATTAACCAGGGCAGATGTCATTATGCCGTATATATGTCAGTTATTGTAAAAGAAACTTCACTTGTTTCATTGTGGTATTGTCTTGAGACAATGGATTACAGGAAATGATGAACAGACTGTAACATCACAGACATGTACTGTATTTAAAAGCCATATCCATGCAAGAGCAGCATGCAGAGGCATAGTATTACGATCAAGTAGACACTATAAGTTTTTATCCTGCTTTCCTTTTTACTAAGGACACCTTAATGAAGGATACAGAGTTGGGTTGGCAGAAGAAGGTGCTTTGAAAAATACAACATTTTTTCCTTTGACACAATATTTTCTCCTTTAGAACTGGTTTGCCTTAGTCATGTATAAGCATAACTTTGCTAATACTGCATTTTTCTCATTTATTTCATTTCCTGATTTGTATGGAACATTAAACATTAAATTGCAAAGCTGTTTTCTAATGTTACTTTTAAGCCCTTATTCCCTTTATGTGATATATTATTATGTCACAGGTGTTACTGATGTGAACATGGATGGCGCTATGTAAATAAAGATATACATATAATGTAATTGGGATGTGATCCACGTTATAAGCTACACGCTCTAGGTGCCCAGGACATACTTGAAAACGAGAGGTAACTCTCAATGTAATACTTCCTGGTAATACATTTTATAGATAATTTCACATCTACCATAAGACTGCTCAAAGATTAATTAAAGATAAATACAAATGTTCCCATTCTAAAGAACACATGTAATCCGGCATGCCATCAAAACAGAATTGTAATTACCAAAGCCGCCCATCTTCTCATAAAAGGAAAGCTACAATCAATGAGCATAGCCAGGCTTTTCTTTGAAATTTATGCTGGGCTAAAGTGGATGAATTTAATTAAGACGGTGAACAAACATATCTTTGATGAAAAACTTGCACAAATGATGAGAAAAACATCAGAGCTAAATGAAATACAGCTTCAGCAACACCAGCTACAAAAAATATAACTCAAAGTTTTCATAAAGAAACCTGTGCTTAATCTTGGTAAGAAAAAGGAATAGCTAAAGGGGCATTCGATCTTTAAATAGGACATTTTAAATGCACGTGTTTGAATGAATCAATAACCTTACACCAGACCTAAAATGCCTCAGTAAGCATATCCGTCTACCTCCCGTGCCAGACAAAGCAATGCGTTGTTGGCCCTCTTGCAGTACGGAGAATTGTATCTTCTGTGGTGGCCGATCCACTTCCTGGGCATATAATTGACTACAGATGTAGCACGACTCACTGTCGCCAGAGCCGAAGCTGAAGAACAGATAAAGTCCCGTGTCGGGAGACAGTGCCGCCGCGACGTCACTGCAGGGAGTCCATGCTGCAGGGTCAGACCCCCCACAGTGATCATCCTCTTGCGCTGGGGCTTCCGCGGTTGCAACTTGCCCCGGTGCCAGGCACAGTAAGGGCTGCTGCATCTTTATCATGACATTTACTGTGTTTTAGATTTGGTATAGGGCTCATGATGTTAGCTGGGCTGCGCAACACCGAGCTGAACAATGACGGCATAATGAACTTTGTCCTGGGGCATGGATTGGCAATTATGTATGGGTCACATGGAGTGGGTTGTGGTGAGCAAAAACTCTCTTTAATATTAATGTGCAAAATCATTATTTTACTGAGCTGCACCAACTACACTACTTTAAAGACATTCTAGAAATGGAATCTTCCATTTAGCCCCATCATTCCCACAAAGACAATGGCAATCTTTAAATAATTGCCCATTTCTAATATGCTCACAGTGAGCGAGATTCACCTTCATGCTTCCCATAAACTATATAAAAAAAACAGAGAGAACAAGCACAAAGCCACCACTTATGGTGGTGAATACAACTAGAATTGGGAGAAGGAGTGGCTCATTGAGTAAAGACACTGATTAGCACAGGGGAACATGGTTCAATTCCCGGCATTGGCTCCCTGTGGCCATGGGCTAAAGTCACTTTATCACCCTGTGCCTCAGGCACCAAAAATAGATTGTAAGCGCCACAGAACCTGTGCCTGCAAAATGTCTCTGTAAAGCTAGCAGTACTATACAAGAACATATTATTATTATTATTATTATTATTATTATTATTATTATATAAATTGATTAAGGTCCCTTGAAAATAACAAAAGTGATACAAAATGTGGATAAAAAATGTGAATCAAAATTGAGAAATACACAAAAACCTTGGACAAGATGCAGCTCAGTTCAGGATGTTTGCCAAGATCCACAGGGAAAGGTAGCAGCAAATACAACTTGCAAATTTAGCTCAAGGTACAGTACATGTGAAAATACAGAAGAAATCACAATAATGCTTGAAATAAATATACGTGCTGATAAAGACTATAGAAGTTTAACTCACATAAAAAACAAGTGTTTTTATCACAAAGTGATATCTCCAAGTGGATCTGGGAGGTTTGCTGCGTTACATTTCAGAGGACCTTCTGTTTTTATTTTTACATGTACGTTGAGTTAAGTTTGTGCTTACTGTTTGCTCATACTTTCCAATAAACTATTCCCTGGAAACCCCTTTTGACGTTGGCTATTTTTTTTTAACTTATCCATAAGATAACGTATTGAAAGTGGCAATGTGTTGCACTGAAGAACATATAGACAATATTGGCTATATTTACTAATCTGCGCTTGTCTGTAAAAGAACAAATGGAGAGAAGAAGGCGGTGCAGCTGCCTACGTCTGTGAAACAGACGGGAATCCTCTGGATCAGCAAACTATACATTTATTGGCACATAAACAGCAAAAAAGTTCACTCATTTAGAAATAATAATAGTTGAAAGTCTGTCTTTGCTCTGTATACTAAGTACACAATATGATTACACACAGATGCCCCAACTTAATGTAGCCCGGGTTCCTAGCGAACACAGACCACTACCATATGCTGTATAACCTGTAGGCTCACAGGGCCTGAGCCTCTGCCACGGAGAGCCTGGGGTACGCACAATGCTTATAACTTGATGCAGCGCCTCCACCTGCGACAGCTTCCGCCCGAGGGGAAGTGGGTCTTCGCAGGAACTTACGTACATTAATACACACACACAGCAATATACCTTAACCGATTAACTTTACTGGCACGAACGCAATAACACAACCTCTCTCTTATTCTATCAGAAACCAGTGTCCCTCTTTGAGGGGACACTACACTCAGCGTCCTGCCGAATGCTCCCTCTCCCCTTCTCTTCACCGAGTGATCCCACCCCTTGTCCAGTTCCCTCTTGTAATAAGTTCCCCCACCCTCAAGTGAGTCAGTGAATGTATATGTATGTGACTGCGCAGCCACCGTGTCCTGAGTGAATGATGGTACCGTTGGTGCACATGACATTTACCTGCCGGGCACTCCAGTACCGGTCCTGCAACAGTCTTCACAAAGGATCGGCGTGGGATTAGATGACGTCACCCGTAGGTGTCCGGGGCGATCCCACCCAGACACGCAGCAACGTGGTAGCGGGGTCTGAGCCCAGACTTCCCGCCGACTTAGAACTGTCCCGGTAGCACTCACGTAATCAATAAGGTAATCCGGACCTATCTATGGCCAGTCCCTAACTCCGCTTCACACTACTGGGGCTCAGGGCCTAACTGGGCCTGGGGCATGAGGCCTAGGTAGGGGGCGGACTGCCTCCCTACACTGAAGCTCCTTCTCCTTCCTCCTACAGCCAGCTCTGACACAACGTGCGCGCCCCTACCTCCTTTTCCTCCCTTACTCGCACCTGATTGGTCATTGCACGTCACGGGTACCCACGGGGCTGCTGGGACCCGTAGTTCCCTAACCTCCCTCCTATCCGAGCTCTCCTCCTTCGCGGGCTTTTCTCACTTTGTCCCGCGCATGCGCAACCTCCTCCCGGGCCAGTTCTGCGCCTGCGCCAACCTTAGCATGGCGACTCCCTCTACGCGGAACCTCCATTATCGGAGCGTTCCCTAGGTGCAGTCTCTCCCACCCCACAACAACCAAGGGTGGTGAAAACGGGTCCCGGCTACATTAATAATCAATGTAGGACTGTTCTGATTGGACTTTGGTACTCTATATAGTTGGTAACTAACAACCAAGTCCATCCCCTGATGAAATCCGGTCAGGGAAGAAACGCATAGGGTCCCGTGGTGTGATTCATCTGCAGTGGCTGATCTAGAGCCATTTGACAGACGTAAGAGGTGATTGAGCCGAGAATCTGTTGAGACTGCCCCTGGGCACTAGGAACGTGCTACACGAGGAACTAATATTCTGCAAACTCGGGTTGCTGGAGGATTTCAACACAGTGACACCAGCAGTGAGTTCCTGGAGATTACATCCTACAACGGAGTGGGCAGACTGCTTTTTTCTCCTCCAACGTTGGTGCATGAGATCAGCTCATACCACGCTTATATATTTTGGCAAGATTGTGAGTTTGAATTTGTCAAAGTTCTATTTTATTAAACCTTTTATACTCTGGTATCACGCGAGGATCGGGAGCTTTTCTTTTTCTCTCTGTTAGGTACACTTTTGGAGGTTGTTGACCCTAGAAGAAAGGCTGCCAGCATCCAAGATGTGTTCTTAAAGGTTTTTTTTATAATCATGGATTCATTGTGATCCAATACATGGACTTGTGACTTTTTCTATTCATATCTTCATTGCTTTTTAAAAAAAATTACAATTTTTATTTATATTAGTTTTATACTAGTTGTTATTAGTTTATATATGATATTTAGGGCAATGATTTATATAATAGTCAATTTATTAATATTGTATTAATGCTGCTGGCCAAAAAAACTGAATCCCTGCACGTCTCCCATTGGGCTAACAATATATCAGTTGAGAAAAAATTGAAATGTAATTTTACTTTTCAAACCATACATATACATTTTGAAACCTATGTCTGTATGACAAAAGGAGTCTTTTGGTTGCAGCTTTTGATCAAATCATAAGCCTGCTTTTTTGCATTCAAATTATTCAACCGAAACTATTACAAAATTATCTAAAAAAATAAGTCAGTCTCAGAATTGTGCCAAGGATTGAATACGGGAAAAAGATTTGTTGGCTGATAAATGGGAATAACTATTAAAAGGGACCATTCCGGAGTATAATGCATCCAGCCCATAATCAGATCAAACGTGCCGGCAGTAACATTAAAGTTCAAATATTCATCCTTGTGGAACTTTAGTCTAAGAATCCTAAAAGTAAACTTGACAAGCTGCTTTGCTGTTTTCTATTTATTAAACTAATATACAGCTTTAAACAATAGCACCAATTAACCATTAGATGCTGTCAATGTCCATGATATGCAAGCAAATGTAATTCTCAGTAAAATCCCAACCCAAACGTACCAATGCAGGAACTTATAGAAGCACGGTCAAGATATTCAAAATGTTCACAGCCTTTGATATATATATATATATATATATATATATATATATATATACTATAATTCTAAGTTGGATTCCGTCTGTTTGTATGTCCGAAGCATCGAAATCTCAGAAACGGCACCACGTAGCGCAACAAAACTTTCACTGTACATTCTGCTGCAGATTTTTAGGTCAATGCAACTATTTTGAGCATCCAATGTGACTCACCTCCCAAATTATGGACATTCTAAATTTCCCTCGGCTGTCCAGCAAATCTGTTAGAGCAGAAGCGGGGCGTGGGGGTCGTGGCTACTAAGGGAGGGGCGTGTCCATTCCTGGATCGGGCTGTGTCTCTGTGTGTGATGTGAGATGTGCGGGGGAGATGTGACAGCGGGGGGGAGATGTGCTAGCTTGCGGGGGGAGATGTGCCAGCTAGCGGGGGGGGGATGTACCAGCGGGGGGGGGCGATGTGCCAGCTATCAGGGGGATATGTACTAGTGGGGCTGGGGGGGGGGCATGTGCCGGCAGCGGGGGGAGATGTACCAACATGGGAGAGGGGGGCTGGGAAAATGTGCCACCAATGAGGGGAGATGTACCAATGGGGCGGGGAGATGTGCCGGCAGTGAGAGGACATTCCACAGCAGCGCAGGGCATGTGCCACCAGCGAGAGGGGATCTGGGGCATGTTCCGGCAGCAGGGGGTGACACACACACAGACAGACACACACACATATACACACACAGACAGTTACACACACACACAGACACATACAGACAGAGACAAATCTCACCCGCACTACATCCAGCAGCGGAGGGGGGGGGGGAAGTGAGGGGAAAGGGGGGGAGCCCGAGATATGCCGGCAGCAGGGGGAGGGCGGGTACGGTGGGGACATGTATTCAATATTACATTCCCCGGGCGAAGCCGAGCAAAACAGCTAATATATCATCAAAGCAAAATAGATCCAGCATACTTAGACTTCTTCAATAAGTGACGTTTATTTACACAGTGATTAAAATTTCCATCCCAGTTGGGACATTTGTCAAGACAAATGTCCCAACGGTGACCAAAACAATCACTGTGTAAACAAACTCCACTTATTGAAGAAGTCCAAGTGTGCTGGATCTATTTTGCTTTGATGCTATAAATACCTTCACATCTGTGACACCTTGGCAAAGTGTATTATAGGAGTCTCTTACTGTCACTGACATCATTGATGAAGAAGAGACAGAGAAACACATACTCTATAGAAAAGGCACAATTTAATTAGCGCAACAGGCTTTTTAGAGAGGTAAAAATAATAAAATAACTCAGGTACAATACTGACAACTACGAGTCACTATTAACCCAGATGCAACTTTTGCACAATTGTTGCTGTAATGAAATTGTGTATTCATCCTTGATGTACGCAGTTTACTTACCATTTATTGTGCCTCACATTATATATTTTTAATACACTATGAGCGGTGTACGCTGTTTTTTGAGTAAGGTGACTGCCTGGTGTGTGATCTTACTGGGGGGGAGAGAGGTAACTGTTTCTACCGCAGGAGATCTCCTCCATACATCTGGAACTTACTGTAGTTAGAGCTGGGGAACAGAACAGGAAGAAAGGGACAAGGGGGCTGAGTGTTAGTCTGCAGAGCGTTGCTGCAGGAATTAGGGGAGGTAAGCGATGTGAGACAACTGGGGGGTTCATAGCGGTAACCAGTCCGGGGAATTATAGCCCAGGGTCCGCGTTGCGCGTAGTATGAGGCAACTGGGGGGTTCATAGCGGTAACCAATCCGGGGAGCCATGGCCCAGGGCCCGTGTTACGAGTAGGGTGGGTGCAGGGACCTACCTGCATAGGATAGGCAACCCCGCAAGCCCTAGAAATTTTCCTTAAGCCACCTAAGGATGCTGTGCTGTAGGGACGGCCTATAGTACAGTGTGTGTTACGTTGTTGTAGTGTTAGATAGGGACTCAGTGGACGCTGCGGTTCCAGTGAAGGAGTTCGGGCTCAAGTCGGGGCCACAGAGAATATCTCCAGGTTGGGAACAGACGGATTCATCGCACGTCTGACCCTTTGTGAAGTTGTTGCTGATCCGAGCACCGGAGTGCTCGGCAGGTACTATACAGTCATAAGTGCACCAACGGGCCCTTAGTGTAATTGTGACTGCGCAGTCACCCATTGCTTCTCTCTGCAAGAGTGCGGGGCATTGGGTGGGACTCAATGGACACTGGGTGGGATCACCTGGTGTTAGGAAAGCAGTGGTAAGTGTCTCCTCTAGAGAGGGACACCTGTTATGATGTTATTGCCGTGATATGTGTTATCTTACGTTCCTAAGTAAAAGGTATTAGTTATTACCCCTTCAGTTGTATGTGATTATTGTGAGTGTCCTGCGAGGAACCACTCCCCCTATGGTGGGAGCCATCGCAGGTGGAGGCGCTGCATCGAGAAAGTGGTTACCCATAGTATTATAATTGCCCTAGGTTCCCCGTGACGGAAGCTCAGCCTTCCTGTGAGCCAACAGGTAACGCACCACACACCTGGTAACACTATATGTTTCTCCGCACCCACAGTATGGGGGGGGGGGAAACCCGTTTCACATATAATGTTAACCCTTTCAGGGAAATATTGCTTTAATTGTGGCAACCATAAACTGGTCTTAAATAAATTACTCTAATTGCCTGAAAGTTTTGGAATTAAAAAGACCCCCAAGTACTAGGGACCTCCTACGTCTTTCACTTTAAGCATCTTGGTTTAGGCTTCAAGTTGAATAAGACCAGCCCGATCCTGCAGTTTCCCGCAAGGAGGCCTCCCACATTACATGCAAGATCAAAACCAGAGTCGTGTTTACAGTACAAGCCTCCCGTGGTGTCTTGTTAAACCGCGATGTTTTATGTGAATGCTTCTTGGCTCTTATAATACAGATACACATTCATTGGATGTAAGCCTAGCATGGCTTATTGTGATTCCTATTGAAAAAGTTATTTAAAGAATTGTATTAGTAGTTTTGCTTTTATGTAAGATTTATGAATTCAATGAAAAAAAAAATATATCCTCTTTAAAGCAGCAAAATTTGAAAAATCCTGTACGTGTTTTTCAATCAGTTCTGTAGTTTTAGATAATGCTGTCTGCATTTTTTAAACTCCTAACGCCATTTTTAATGATTTTTGGTTGCTACAGCAACCATTTAGAAAGTCATATCCACTTCCTCTTTTTTAACAGGCTCTCACACATGCCTTTTTGAACTCTTCCCTTTGGCAACAAAGTATCACAAACAGATCTCTTGCTATGCTCCAGACAGCAGACGGTCTATTACTCTGAAAGCTGGAACAATAATTTGTTATACTTTGTAATATAACGTTACATATTCGCTGCAGCATGTCACAGGCTGCAGCACACAGTTAGAAGGCAGCCATTATGTTAGGCACACAATTAGGATTTTTACAGATTTATAACAGGAGCACCAAACGATTGCCATCTTAAATAAAAATTTTGAATTATACCGTCACCTGCTTTACATATGTAGCCCATGTTTCCCCCCCCCCCCCCTATACACCTCCCCCTCCTCTCTCCTCTGTGAGATTATGGTTTTGCGACTGTTACTATGCTGGTTACCTGCGTGGTACAGGAGAGATAAATTTCCCGCGATGGTTTGAGGGTACAGGGCAGACCTTTAGGGATCCTTCGGGTTCTGTTCTTCTCATGTCAGCGCCTCAAGACATAGGGAGCTTCAGCATGACTGAAGGGGGACCCCGCTATGACAATCCTTACTATCATTTACCTCCCTCCATATAGACTGCAGCGGAGCCAGAAGTACAAATGAGGATGTTCTTTATTTCAGCAGCCACTGCTGGTGTTATTGCAGCTTATGCTTCAATTGGATAGGGTGGACCCCTGGCTTCTTGATGGTACTGGCCTGCGGGTAATGATGAGGCCTGGCTGGATTAGATTAGTGCCTCAGCCCATGAGGGGATGAGCATATGTCTCACTCCCGACTGGGAGGAGACACTGCAAGCTCCTACCCCATGCAGGGGCAGGCTGGAACCAATTCCAAACACTAACTGAATGTCTCACCCCTAAGGGGCTCAATTTCAAGCTATAATTTAGGCACTTCCTTCCTGCAGCTCAAAGAGGAAGGGCCCAGTATCTGTACCACCATTGGCTATCACAGATCCCTGTGTCAACTCAACTCCTGTCACTCAGGAATTCAGAATGAGGAGGGGGGAAACCCCATAGGATAGTTCTACATCTTATTAGAACTTACATGATAGGGGAAGGTAGAGAGATAGCAGGATCAGCCACCACTATACTCTCCCCTAGGTGAAACATCCAACTCCTCGCTTGGATCCAAATGTGAGCACCATCCATCCACCTTGTTTCGGCAAACAAATACAGGTTATAACAGATGTACAAATAACCTCATACTGTACACAGTCTACTAACTCTTTACCTTCCACAGAGAACAGTGATGATATTCAGATATGTAACTTATTCTCCCAACGGGAAAAATACAAGAAAAATCCTCACATAATGTTTTGGGTCCGGGTTCTTGACCACCCTCCCATTGAATAACTTGGTCCAGATATAGTATACCTTAGGAGGACCAGGGCACTGTCTAACCTCTACCCTATCTTTGAAAATACAGGTGCCCGCGAGCCATTCTTCCATTACCGACTGAATCTTGTCATCTTTAATAAACCTGTCTTCACTCATTTTGGCTTTAATATTCTCAATGACTGTTAACCTCAACCACTTATGTCAGTGTTGATCTATTTCATCCATTATTGGCTCAGGTCCAAACGGGAAGGTATACCTGTAGGATTAACGGTAAGCTCTACATAATCGTTGTATTTTATGGCCATGTCCCTGACCAAGTAGTACCCAGAATGGAGGTTCACTTAACTCAACCTCCTGGTAGAAGATAGAGGTACCCATGGGGGTTCTTACTCCCAAGTTTATTTCACCCATCCTCTTGCGGAGGGCTTCTGCTATCTCTTCCTGGGATAGTTGACCTTCCTCCCACCAGTCATCCACAATAGCACCATTTACTATTAGCAGTCTTGTTCTATTAAATCTAGGGGCATGACCCTCAAACATGTTGTCCCCAAATTTAAGGGGTTCCCTGGACTCATGTGGACTACTGGACCTGGTGTCCATCTGGGAGGACACACCAAAAGTAGCAGATATCTGCAATAGGGATGAGTTCCTAAATGACTTAAACGACCTGGGAGACCTTTTCACAGGAATGTGGCTAGCATAAGATATTTCACCTTCAGATCCAGATGACCGCCCATCCTTCCCTGCAAAGTCCCAGTCTCTCAAGTCCATGGACATACCCGGTGATAGCTTCTCACAAGGGAACGGTGTTAGTACAAAAGTAGCAGCATCAGAAGCAGAGATACTGGGGTTAGGAATCAAGTGTATGGGCCCAGGAAGATCCTTTTTGTGTCGCTCAGGGTTGGCCTTCCCTTTACCTCTAGCGGATGGTGTTGGGCTTGGTACAGGGGCTGGTGACAGGGCAGGGACAACTGGGGCCGGTGAGTTGGGCCTAGTAATATCCATGACCTGTCCATGATTTGTACCGGTAGGTCGGCAACAACCTATAGGGCATGGTACAGGGATCTTCTGAAAAGATCCAAGCCGGCTTCTTCCCCGGGTTGGGGTCTGTAGTGGAGGAGATGTAGATATGACCGTCCGGTACTCACTACAGTAGGCAACAAAGGAGGTTCCACATCTGACACGACGGCCGTCTTTAAGACGTGATCATGAAGAGCCAAGCTTGCGGGGCTCCCAGGCAGGCCCTTGCTTTGCGCTGACAGTGATGTCGCTTCCGGTTGTACTGGAAGTGCCTCACCCCGTGGCATGGAAAACAAGGCTCCGCTGGGTTCCTCCTCCAGAAAGGCTGCAGCGGACTCCTGTTGAGTAAAATGTGATGTCGTCTCACCTAAGTGCAGGTAGGAGATGTCATCGGAATGGGTCTTTTCCTCAGCAGTGGTTTCTTGGCTAGCTCCGACATCCTCCTCTGGTGGAGGGCTCTTCCAAACCTCCGGCAGCACCACAGCCTTTAAGACGGACGTTGCGACCTTATGACTCCGCCGCTTCTCGGGACCACCTTCTCCATCGGACGAAGTCATCGGCAAGGACACATCCTCCGGGCCACGATGTCGGGACGTCCGGCACCCCTTGGCTGTAATCGGCACGAAGCAGGCCTGCTCCGGCACCACCAAAGGAGATGCTCCCAACACCACCGGGGCAGTCGACTGACCCACCAGACGAACTGGCTCTGGTTCCAGTCCTGGAACCATTGGCATCGGTACCACTGGGGTCATCTCAGATAAAGGAACATTGGAACCTTGATGTCCAGGTACTAGGGTACACGTAACTATAGAAGGCCCAGCCAGGTACACGTTTCCTCGGGCCACCTCCCAAGATAGTAGGGCCTGATCGGAGGCCATCAGGAGTAGGGGTGGATTGTGGTAGGCAGGGTCCATACCAGCGGGTATAACAGTTCGATCACTCGGCAGTATCACCTTTGCAGGGGGCACGGGATTGGCAGGCCGCAGATATTGCGTCCCACAATTTGGCATTGTGCTGTTGTACTGACCTCTCCCCCAGGTATTCTGCAGTGAGGGCACACACATTGGAGGAACTGTCTCCCATAGACTGTAGCCACCAGAAAGCCTCCTGGTAGGGAATATTTCATGAGATCCAACTCTGACATGATGAGGTAGATAAAATAGGCACTGTAGAAAAGCAGAGGACTAGCAGGTAGCTCTTCACTTGTCCACAGCTCTGCAGAAGTGAAGCTAGACAAGGTGTGGCAAACTCCTCCCATGGTTTGGAAACAAAGTCCTGATTGGTACAAGGCATTGCTCCTCCCCTAGGTGGAACACAAGGTTGGGGTGGGATGGACCAAGTAGTGACCAAGCTCCGGATGAGTCAGTCACGATGAGGAGTGTGGCTACACTTTGCTGCAGAACAAGTTGCAACTTTTCAGAACTTTTTGCAGACGGGGATTTTGCAGAAAGGGCATTGGCATCCTTCAACCCATGCGGTCCCACTAGTTTGGCGGGAGCGCCATCTTGGATTCACTACGCACTCCATTTTTAGAGCACTTCAGAGCTAGAACATAATTACACGGGGTCCCTGGAGATGCATCAGGGGCCCGTCTCATACTCTTTACTGACTTTACACAAGTCCAGAGCCTGAGAAGGTGCACACACTCTCCCACAGTACACTGTGAGAGGCCCGTCCCTTGTAGAACAGAATGTGATAGTAACAGGTGCCCGGGATAATTTTCCCACCCGGTGCACCCCATAAGCATAGTCCGTCATCCTTGGTACACGGGTTGCCCCAAAGCCTGCAAGATCCTGAACCATATACAAAGTCTAGGTGCGTCGGTACCCAAGGGTCCTCACAGTACGTGAAGGCCCTCGCCCATTTCCAGTAGCTGAAAAAGGGTAACAGCGCTCCCCGGTTACATCCCATCGGGGGGTCGCCCCAACTTGCTCAGTCTATGTGCACAGGCACCCAAGGTTCCTCATGGTGCGTGGTGAGGTTTGTCCTGGCCCTGTCTTGGATACGATGATGGGTTACAGCGCTCCCTAGTAACATCCCATCAGGGGTTCACCCCAAAAAAGTTATGTCTGGTAAGGGCTAAGGCAGTCCCCGCCCCGGTGTCACCTCGGGCGGAGACATCCCTCCTTCCTTTTCCTGAAGTGGGTACCAGGATCCCTCGTAATACCATCAGGGGCCCAGCCCCGGCCTTTATAATTACCGCCAGCCAGTGTGAAGTGCTTTAAAGTCTGTCCTTAACGAAAAAAAGACGGTGCAAAACAGCGCTAAAAAAATATAAATAATGACAATAATTGAAATGAATATTGCAGGCAGCCTGGCAAATACTGACTGTACTGTCAGAACATAACACACAATGACAGACAGACACTAGCAACTGTCATGTGTGTTATGTTTGTCATGTGTGAGTTTTTAATGTTTTAATGTCAACTTTTTTGGCGTACTACACCATTATCTGTTTGTTTTCTTCTCTTTTTTACATATTGCACTATCATTTGGTGTGAGCCGTTCGTTGACCCCTTCACGGCCTGTTTGCTCAAGGACACTTTTGGGACTTTGCAAGAGACGGTTTGGTCTTTATTCGGATTTATTGCAGCTTATGCTTCAATTGGGTAGGGTGGACCCCTGGCTTCTTGATGGTACTGGCCTGCGGGTAATGATGAGGCCTGGCTGGATTAGATTAGTGCCTCAGCCCATGAGGGGCTGAGCACATGTCTCACTCCTGTCTGTGTGACAAAGGAGACTTTTGGTTGCATCTTTTGATCAAATCATGCCAAGCCTGCTAACCAACGTCAAGGTAAGTTTCAATAGCAGGTCCCTATGCTAAATGCATACAAATTCTAGTGAATTAAGGATATTTGCCCTGAAGGGGTCAATAAGTAAAGCATATGCTTCTGTGACTTTGTTATACAGTTAGAGCATAGCTCCAACTTACAATTAATTTTGTTGAGTGGAGTGATATACTGTAGCATGATTGTTGGTGCATTTTTTTTAGCAGTTGGTATCCTGATCATGATCACATTATAAAAACCCCCAGTACTTTTCTATTTTTGGAAAACTATTGATTTTCTAAGTGCAGTAGTGTGCCAAAACCCTGATTACTGCAGGTTTGGAAGTCTCAATGCATTCTCTCCAGAGAACAAAGGGGCCGATTCACAAAGCAAGGATAAGTGGTTTAAAGGTTGATAAATGCCCTTACAGCGCGATACTGCCTGCTCTGCTATTCACAAAGCAGTGATCACAGTGCAGTCTCGCGCTATAATGGCTTTTTATCCCCCATAAACAGTCAGTGGAAAAAAAAGTCGTCCGATAGGCAAAAAAATGGCAAACCCGCCGTTTTTTTACCAGTTACCGCTATTCACAAAGCAGTGACAAGTTTATTGTACTATAAAAACTCGCCACATTTTTTCACCAGCTAAAGACTGGCGCAAAAGAGATGGAAACATGCATAAAAGTATGTTTTTTTTTCTTTCTGCACAGCATTAATACAGAGGCCGGCGGAGGTCTCCGGGTGGTCCCCATGGGTGTCCGGGGGCCCCATTGGTGTCCGGGGGTCCTGGGTGGTCTCCGCATGTGTCTGGGAGTTCTCGGGTGGTCTCTGTGGGTGTCTGTGGGCCCCACGGATGTCCAGGGATCCTCGGGTGGTCCCCATAGGTGTCTGGGGGTCCTCAGGTGGTCCCTGCGCGTGTATGGGGGCCCCACAGGTGTCTGGGGGTCTCGAGTGGTCCCCATGGGTATTTGGGGGTCCACAGGTGGTCCTCGTGGGTGTCCAGGGGCAAACTTACAGATATGGCTAATAGTGCATTTGCCCATTTAAAATTAAACATTAACCAGCAGCATAAAATAAATAAAACTTGTACTGTACTTACCCCTGCCATGATGAAGGCTGTTCTCATCTTAATCACCGTCCTTGTCCTCTGTGGCCGCAAAAGTACAATGAAAAATACAGTACAAACTAATGGCCCAACCCCTTAGAATGGGGATAGAGTGACAGAGGGGACAAGAAAGTGACATGGGAGACACTAAATTGACACTGAGGGACAAGAAAATGACATAGCTAGAGAAAAAAGTGACATGGGGACAGAATTACATTGGGGTAGAAAATGATATTGGGGGGAGTGACATAGAGGGACAAATTACATGGGGTGTGAGAGTGGCATGGAGGCCGTATGACATGGGGGAAGAGAGTCCCTACCTCCTCCAGTGCATCTGCATTGTCCTAAGGAGACACAGTACTTGCTCCTCCAAGGCATCCTGTGTTTCTCTTCCTCTGCTTATTGGATCCTGGTGTCAGAGAAGGTGACCATACAGGAGATCACATAGCTTCAGTTACCTTTGCGGTCCCTACAACTGGATCAGAAGAAGTCCGAATTTGAGGCACAAATGTGTTTTGTCACATTCCTGTCCCGGATTCGTATTGTAGATACAAACTTACGGTCCAGGTTCATCTGGACAGCAGAAATTAATTACACTTGGTGTACAAATGTAAATAGTATGTATTAAAAAATATATATGTTTCTGTGCATCACAAAAATCAATTAAAAGTTTGTCAAAGTCAATACTTTTTGATCTATAAAAGTTGCATGTTTCAGTTGATGAGACGCGTGAAGTGATCAGATCTCTCATAGGCGGTTTGCTTTTACTCAACTCGTTTTGGAAACATTCATGTTTTCCCAGTTCCAACATCAGTATCTTGTACCTTAAATATTTTCAAAAATAATGCTCGTGTTCAGCTTGAATTCTAATTGTTACCTTAAAACCTGTGATTACCAGGGAAGAACAGACTTGTCCTCCTCCGTGTCATTGAATGTTCCTTTCCTGCACGCATTGTTGTATTATAAAGTTCTAATTCATTGTTTGTCACTTGGGGAGGACAGAGTGGGCTTTTTTGGGTGTTTTTTTTTTTTGCTGCAGTGCGTATGAAACACAAACAGAGACGAACCATCAGAGTAAAGTGAAATAATGTGAAGTTCAGTTATATGCATGCATCTTTTTATGTTGGTAAAGCACGTTAAGGGCAGAATGGTGTGCAGAATACATTTCCTTTGTGTGTTGAAACAGGAACGGTCTATATCATTGGTGGCTGGGACGGTCTAGGACACTTTATCACAGCTGTTTGGCCACGACCAAGTTGTCCCCGCCGTTTAGTCGCCACTCATCTCACTGCAAGGACATTTTGCCGCCAGACATTTAGGCGCCAAGGTAAACCCGTAATCTTAACCCCTAATACTAACGCTACCCCTACTTTAAAAACGTAACCCCTTGCCCTAAAACTCCTTATAAGCCCTTACATTAAGTCCTTACTCTAAAGCCCTTGCCCTAAGCCTGTTGCCCTGATTCCCTTAAAACATTAAACCCTGGGGGGGCGTGGCCAGCAGCCGAACTGGGAAGCAGCACAGCCAGAGAGCTCCGTGCGGCCCCAGTTTAAATACGGCAAAAAATCCCATAAAACCAGCCAAAAAGCGGCGAAAAAGTGCCACAAGAGCGGGGGAGACTCACCCGCACCCCGTGAGGCCCCGTGGCGGCAGACCGAGCGAGCAACAGGCGCTCGAGAGAACCGGAGTCCCGGAGCCCCTGCAGCCGAGGTTTCCAAGATGGCCGCCGGACGGAACTGAAGGAGCCCTGCAGCGGGGGCACTCAGCCTGAACGGCGAGCTTCGCGCACGGGACCTCGGCTCTGCGGGCGGCGCCGGGAGCTCCCACAGCTGGAAATAGAGCAGCCAGCCGACAGCGCTCCCCACGAGTCCCCACGAGACAGAGGAACCAAGATGGCTGCCGAATCGGAAGCCTAGGCTGATCCGCGGCACGCTGCTGAACCGGAGGCGGAGGGGAGGCGTGCAGGACAGGCGGAGGGACAATCAGGCTCAGCCGGAGCTGGGGAAGGGTAAGGAGGGATAGACAGTTGGGGGACAACGGAGCCCTGCTGCACAGAAGCGCCCAGAGACACCCTGCCATTAGAGCACAGCAAGGTCCAACAAAAACAGTGCAGAAGGAGTGGGTGCCCCCTCTCCCCCCCTGGTCAGAAATACAATTGCAAAGTGAACCTTCACCCTCCCCCTCACACCCAAAGCCATAATTACAGGCCCCCCCCGCCCTCCCCCCCCCAAAAAAAACAAAAAAACCTGAGGTTGCCAATCTCTAACAGCTGCCAGAGTCTGCCGTCCGAGACCCATGGACTTAACCAACGGCCCAACCCCATCCTGGCACAAAACTTCCTGGCAGCACAACCGGCAAAATCGCCCAAAACAACAACACTCTAAAATAGCTGCCACAAATATATGAGTGTCCAACATTGAGAGCCAGAAAAGCTACACAGCCACGCTTCCCAATTCCCCCTGCCCCCCCCCCCGCTACAACATATGAACACATAAACAAACCTATGTAGGGGCGTGGCCAGGACGCCGACGGAGATGGACGTGTAGCAGAGGAACTCGCCAGACCCCCTAACAAATAAACAAATAGAGGCTATTTTCCCCCGAAAATTCCCCCTCCTAAAGCACTACCCTAGACCCACAACCCTAGAGGAAATGGCTAACAAACAAAAATCCCAAACAGCCCAGGCTGTTAACAAGCTATTCTCCCCGCGAAACTCAGAGGCGGCGGCAAGAAACCAAGATGGCGCAGGCCCATCAGGCGCACGAGGCCCCAAACAAACTGCCCAAACGCAAGACCGGCAAGAAATGCCAGCGCAGCCGGCGGCAACACTCACCCGAGAGGACATGAAAGAGCTTATGGCAGAAATGCTGCATGACCTGCACAAGTCGCTAAAGGCCGATCTCAGATCCGCAGTCACTGAGCTAAAGCAAGAACTGACAGGCCTAAGGGAGCGCACGGATGAACTGGAAGGCAAAATGGAGACCTTCGCACAGGCCCAAGAATTGGCTGCAAACGAGATATTCCGGCTCGGGGCTGAGGTAGAAAGTCTCCGCGACTCCCTAGAAGATCAGGAGAATCGCGACAGGAGACAAAACATAAGAATCAGAGGCATCCCCGAGTCGGTACTTCCAGGGCAGTTAAAGACTTACCTCCTAGAGCTCTTCACCTCCCTATGTGGAGACTTGAATCAGACGGACCTTGAACTGGACAGGGCTCACCGCTCCCTTGGCCCTAGATCAGAGGATCCAAAAAGGATGAGAGACGTCATAGCCAGACTTCATAATTTTTCGGCAAAAGAAAAAATAATGGAGGTTGCCCGAACCAAAGATCTCATCACATTTGAGGACAGCCAACTGCAACTTTACAACGATCTATCCAAAAGAACTGTAGATCGCCGCAAGGAACTAAGACCCCTAACCATACTACTGCGGGACAGCGGAGTAAAGTATAAATGGGGCTTCCCATTTAGACTAATGGTGCAGCGCAATGGAAAGATGCTCTCAATTAAACATCAAGAAGATATGGAGCACTTTGCTAAAGCACTAAACCTCACCCCTCCTGCCAGCTGGAGAAACGAAGGACCCAGACAAGAAGAGCCCCCAACCAGGGCCTCGGAAAGGCTGGCGGGACAGAGGGGTCAGAGGATTAAGTAGAAGAACTCAACCCCACACTCTCAGCACATACAAAGGCACCATCCCCAAGAATGACACAAAGACCCCACCTTACCACCACTGCAGGGAGAGGACGAGCACTGCCGGAGATGACTACACCGACCCACCGGGAGAGGAGAGACAGCTGACGAGGGAACAGCACCGCTCTCAAATCTTCACAACCGCTTGCAACACCCACTTCACTTACCTGAAAAGTGAGACGGGGCTCCAATCGGCGGGAGATGGAAGGACCAGCATTCTGCGGTGCGGGGGAGGGGGGGGGGGCGCCGCCCCCCCCCCCCCCTTTCTCTTTTTTTTCTGTTTTTTTTCCCCCCTCTTTCTCCCCCTTTCTCGCCATGTCCCCGTCCTCTTGTTGGCTACCTACGGCCTTTCGGCTTTTTTTGGCCCCCGACCCTCCCCGTGTGGGGTCCCTGGAGGTGGAGAGCCGGTCCTTACCGGCCTTATGATCTCCCGAGCCCAGGTCGAACTGCTCCAGCAACCGTGAGTAATCCCTAAAAAATCTCTGGAGAGATTGACGGTGCCGGACGGGTTGGGGGGGGGGTCACGCAGCGAGTTGAAGGGGGGCGACGCACGGAGGCTACGCCTCACTGGCTGGATGTTAGCGGGTGGCCCAGCCCCGCGACCTGGAGGACCCTTGGTCTGGCCTTGCGGCTGGGAGATGGGGTCGGGGATCTCCGTGGACTGGTTCTGCTGAGAAGAGCGGACCCCCCCCCCTCTCCCCTCCCCGGGTGCCCCCGCGCTTTCCCCTCGGGCGATACCCATACTCACGGCCTGGTGCCCCACAGCCGGGGGAGGCCTGACAGAGAAGAGACACTGAGCCGGGACAATTAAGTTTGAAATTGCCACCCCGCCCACTCGCTTAGCCATAAGGAACGGTGACCTAAGACTAACGCATGATATATGGGCTGAGGGAAAGGCTGACAAGCAGAGGCAAAAATAAGCATCAATGGCCTCGGGCTAAAGGAACTGCTAAGCCACCCACCGAAGCATACACACAAAGGCTGCGTCTAGCAGGAACAAACACCATATACAGCGATAACGCGACAGAGTCAGATACACAAATAGAAAACAAACATCACCAACACAACATAGCTAGACTGCCCCCCCCTCCCCCCTCCCCCCCTTTCCCCCCCTAAAGTCCTGCCTCTCCCCTCCCCTTCCCCCCCTCCCTCCGCCCCCACATAGAGACCCCCTTCCCTCACACCACCCCGGCACACTACCGGCCACCCCCTCGACCCCCCCCCCCTCTCCCTACCTCTAAGAAGCGCCCAGCTATCCCTAGGACAGACTAAGAGAACTTCCCCCCACCACACACTTAGACACAACTACAACCCCCCACCCAAAGAGCACATAGTACACAACCTAGAAAAAGAGCTAACACATAAAATACACTCTGTTTACACAAGGCGGTGAGGCAAAACAAAACATCAGGACAATGTTAAAGTCTGCTTCAAACTGGACTAGAATGTTATCTAGCACTAGATGATGCAATGTTATGCGAAATGTTGTTGAGTTATGTTATGATAAATTAAATTATGTTATATTATGCCAAAAATGTGAGATCCGCAAGGGGAGTCTCTCTCCTAGACAAAATGTGATGATATCCTGGCTATATGATATATGACTGCTCATGTAACAGGTACTTAATAAAACTAACACCATAGACTCCCCCCCCCTCCCTTTTCCCCCGCTCCCTTTTCCCTCCCTCCCACCCCCCCCCTCCCTTTTCCCTCCCTCCCACCCCCCCTCCCTTTTCCCTCCCCCCCTCCCTCCCCCTCACCCCCCCCTCCCTCCCCCTCACCCCCCCCCTCCCTCCCTCTCCCTCCCCCTCCCTACCCCTCCCTTCTCTTCCGTGCTTACATCCCTCCCCCACCAGCCCCCCCCCCTGTGTCCCCTCCCCCCCTTCCCCCATCTAGTTACCAGCAAATATAATAATTGGCGAGGCTCTAAAATGGAATAAAGGTGACGAATGGGAAAGGAGCCACACAACAGTAGCTCAGGGTCTGGCCCCCCTCTGTTGCGACCCAACCGTCGGATCCAGACACACCCCAGAAGGGCGTCCAAGCCCAAACGCCGGTCGACCAAAGACCAGGCGAAACCATTTCAGGACCAAAACTGGCCCTACTTCTATCTTTTCTCCACCTGCTGGTCCTGTCCCAGCAGATCTTTACCCCCCTCCCCCTCCTCTCCACCCCTCTCCCCCTCCCCAAAGGCAAACCCAGCACACCCCCCCTAGAAGGAGGCCCAGCCCAATAGGCGACCTCAATCATACAGGGTCTTTAGAATATAAAAACAAGGTCTCCCCTAGTGGGAAAGGAGGGACCCCAAGACCCCGAACAACTAGAAGCCAACAATGGCCACTAAGGCCCCAATAAAAATCCGTTCCTTGAACGTTAAAGGACTACAGAATAACCGAAAAAGAAGGCTAGCTTTCATGGACATGAAAAAATCAGGGGGAGACATTATATTCTTGCAGGAGACCCACTTCACATCACAAGACCCCCCAAATTTATTCAAAAAATTCTTCCCAATGTGCTTTTTTGCATCATTTAGTAGCAAGAAAAGGGGTGTGGCTATCCTGATCAGACAAGGCACCCCATTTAATCATGTCAAAACAACGGCGGACCCAGAGGGTAGATTTCTAATGGTATATGGCTCCCTTGCGGGCTCAGCAATCGTTCTAATCAATGTGTACGCCCCAAACGAGAACCAAACAGAATTCCTACAAACTGTTCTCGAGGGCGTTGACCCGGGATATCTGTCATCGATAATAGTGGGAGGAGACCTAAACATGGTCTTAAACCCCTCCGAGGACAGATCAACCACAGTGGGCCCCTCCCGTACAACCCACTCCCAGATCAAGGGGAAAAGGTTTAGGGACATCATGAGCGAATTCTCGTTAGTGGACATTTGGAGAACCCAACATCAAGGTCAGAGGGACTATACTTTTTACTCAGCGCCTCACCAGACTTACTCTCGAATAGACCACTTTCTGACCACCAAAAATGTGCTGGCGGCAGCCATAGAATCAGACATTGGCTCAATCACATGGTCAGACCATGCCCCGATCACCCTGACACTGTCAATCCCCTTTGAAAAAACAACAACATACGCATGGAGACTGAACGATTCACTACTTAATCACCCAGAGATTGAGAGAGAGATAAGATCCTCACTTAAGGACTATTTCTCCCTCAACGTGGGAACAGTCTCCTCTCCAGCAATCCTATGGGAAGCCCATAAGGCAACTATCAGAGGGAAATGTATTTCCATCGCATCCCACAGGAAAAAAGCCCGCCAAACGCTAATCAAAGAACTCACAGAGAATATAAAAGTAATAGAGCAAGCTCATAAAGCAAATCCATCAAAAAAAGTATACAAAACATTAATAGAAGCTAGAACAAAACTTAGACAAACCCAGCTGGAAGACGTTGAAAAGGCCCTCAAATGGACCAATCAACAATATTATGACAAAGGGAACAAAGCTGACAGACTATTAGCCAGTAAATTAAGAGGATACAAAAAAGATCCCAGATAACGGCGATCAAGAGTAGGTCTGGAGAAATTCAATATAGTGAAAGCAAAATAGCAGCAGAATTTACTAAATACTACACAGAACTATACAACCTAAGAACTAAAAACGGCCGACCCGAACCGATAGCGTCAGAAACTATAACTCAATATTTAAATAAATGTCAACTCCCCTCACTGACGGAGGAGGAAAACACAGTCCTCAATGCTGAGATTTCAAAAGAGGAACTGGAAGAGGCGGTCAAATCACTAAAGCTCACTAAGTCTCCTGGCCCTGACGGTTTCACAAATGTCTACTACAAAAGATTCTTGCCAACCCTATCCACGCATCTGCTAAAAACATTCAACCATTTCATGGAAGGGAACCAAATCCCTCCAACAATGTCTCTAGCCAATTTGGCAATAATACACAAGGAAGGCAGAGACCCGATGCAATGTGGAAGCTACCGTCCAATCTCCCTCCTCAACAGTGATCTCAAGCTATATAGCAAAATTTTAGCAAACAGATTAAACCCAATATTACCGAGGTTAATCAACATTGATCAGGTAGGATTTGTTGCGGGGAGACAAGCCTCTGACAACACCCGAAAAATAATCGATATTATCGATCATGTCCACCTCACAGGCACCAAAGTACTACTGTTAAGCTTAGACGCAGAGAAGGCGTTCGATAGAATATACTGGCAATTTCTGGACCAGACTATGTGTAAATTTGGCTTTAAAGACACATACCTAGAGGGGGTCCGTAGACTATACCAAAATCCATCAGCAACGATAAAACTACCAGGGGGGACTAACCAAAGATTCGAGATAACTAATGGGACTCGACAGGGGTGCCCCCTATCTCCTCTCCTCTTTGCGCTAACGATAGAACCACTGGCTTCAGCAATACGACTCAATAAAGACATCCAGGGAATAGATATTGGAAATAGGCAGCATAAAATTTCTCTATTCGCAGATGATGTCATCTTAACCCTCTCCAAACCCCAAACCTCATTACCCAACCTTCAAAAAGAACTCCGAGACTTTGGAAAAATCTCAGGATATAAGATAAATAATGACAAATCAGAAGCCCTGAACTTAAGTCTGCCAGAGCCAGAGGTGAAACTCCTCAAACTAAACTTTAATTACCGTTGGAGCTCCTCCTGTATCAAATACTTGGGAGTTAAGATATCGAGGACCTACCAATCACTATATAAACATAACTATCCGACCTTGTTCCATAAAATCAAACAAGATTTGGAAAAATGGGGAGGATATCAAATATCATGGATCGGGAGAATGATCTCGGTCAAAATGAATATACTCCCTAGATTATTATATTACTTCCAGACTCTCCCGGTCCACATCCCTGGCTCAGAATTGAAAAATATTCAAAAATCAATCTTCCATTTTATTTGGCAAGGTAAAAAACCTAGAGTCCCCAGGTCAGTTCTCTTGGCTTCAAGGGGGAGAGGAGGATTGGGAGTTCCAGACATTACAAAATACTATCTGGCCGCACAATTGAGACAGGTTGTAGTCTGGAACGCAAGCCCAAATCAATATTGCTGGCTGGATATAGAAACGCAATATGCCGGAACGCCTTCACTGCCGGCTTGCCTTTGGTCCCTGAGCAGGGAGGACATGCAAAATAACAAATTCAAATTAGGCCCAATGAGACACACCTGGGAGACCTGGACGAAAAGCAAACTCAAGTACAAGCTCACATCGCTACAATCCCAACTCATACCAATCCACAGAAATCCGAAATTTCCACCTGGCTGTGAGCCCAGACAATTTGACCAATTTCAAACCAAAAACATTAAAACGATTGCCGACCTCCTGAGCCTCGGGAAGTTCCTGAGCTACCAAAATCTACAAACCAAGTATGACATATTAGGACTGAACGTGTTCAAGTACCTACAAATTCGGCACTTTCTCCAAACATTATCCCCAACATTGGAATTTCCCCCTCTCACAGGTTTCGAGAGACTTTGCAGCGAAACAGATCACCAGAAAGGTCTAATAACACAAATCTGCACAGAGCTAGGAGGGACTACAGAAGTCCCCACGCATGACTACATGCTGCATTGGGCAGCAGAATTGGATATAGTTATAGACCGAGAGGACTGGGAAAGTATTTGGGAAAATGCCTCAGGAACTTCCATATGTACCACAATCAAAGAAAACATTTACAAAATACTGTTCCGCTGGTATCTCACTCCAGTCAGAATAAATCAAATCTACCCACTGGCATCCGATCTATGTTGGAGAGGCTGCGGTCCAAAGGGGGACATGGCCCACATTTGGTGGACATGTCCGGAAATTCAGAAATACTGGGAAACAACACAAAAATTAATAGAGGAGGTCACAGACCTCAAAATACCTGTCGAACCGCTGACCTACCTGTTGGCCAGGCCCCTAGACTATCTGGACCGACCAACAGGAAAATTAGTCTCCTTCATCCTCACGGCGGCTAGGTGTGCGGTGGCAGCCGCCTGGAAGAAAGTGTCTCCCCCCTCGAAACAAACAATAATAAGAAGGGTGCAAGAAGTAATGGACATGGAGAGATTGTCTGCTTTCCTTAAGAGGTCTTCCACCTCATTTACAGCAATTTGGGACCCATGGTACACCTATTTGGCGCATATAAGACGAAACGCCCCCTAACAAACTAGAAGCCCAATTCACATTAAAGCCCAAACCAGAATCACCAAGGTTCTGGGGATCATGACCACCCCCCGCTATACCCTTTGTACCCTCTCCTCCCTCCCCCCCCCCACACCCTGCCCCCCCCTTCTCTACTCCCTCTCTGTTTCCATACTCGCGCCTCCCTGATGGACTTCGAGAGATCAAGGAGGCGTTGAGCCTTTTCTTTTCTCTTTTCTCTCAAGAAAAAGAAAAAAATGTACATTAGGCTGACATATTGTTTATACCGTACATACCATGTAATTGTTTAACTGCCTAATAAAAAAATTTTGGAAAAAAAAAAAAACATTAAACCCTTACCCTAATTCCCTACCCTAAAAATCTTAGCCCCTTACCCTAATTCCCTACCCTAAAAACCTTAACCCCTTACCCTAAAAATCTTAACCCCTTACCCTTAAAATCTTAACCCCTTATCATAATTCCCTACCCTAAAAATCTTAGCCCCTTATCATAATTCCCTACCCTAAAAACCTTAACCCCTTACCCTAATTCCCTACCCTAAGAACCTTAACCCCTTACCCTAATTCCGTACCCTAAAAATCTTAGTCCATACCCTAATTCCCTGCCCTAAAAACCTTAACCCTTTACCCTAAAAACCTTAACCCCTTACTCTGAAACCCCTATCTTTAAACCCCACCCTAACCCCTTACGTTAACTTACATTATTGGTTGAGTCCAAATGTCTGACTCTGGGCTTGGATAACCTGAGATTTAATCAGTCGTGGTGTGGTGTGGTGAGGTGAGGTGCATTTACAGATATCATTTTATTTTTATTTTACCAGACTTAACCTTCTGAGAGATGGAGGCTCCACAGCACCACATCGCAATAACCCCTTCGGCACAGCGAGTGTATGCTGCCTCTTTTGAATGCAGCCACATGTCTGCAGTGGCCCTTAACCTGTGAACTGAAGACGATCCTCCTCTACCATTTCCCTTCAGGTTGTGAGATCCATGGTAATGCAGGACGCCATCTAAGCTGAAAACAAGGCACTCCATGCCTTTCCTTGGGTATGGAGTGCCAGACCCCATGACATAGTAACTACAGTGGCGACCAACTTTATTCTTACTTGGCTAGCTCCGCGAATTTCAGAATATCCCGGTGATGTGCGGTTTTGTGTCGTTTTCTCCCGGGGTGTATTGCGTTATTTTCGCGGCTGTGATTTAAGCATGTTATTCCCGCTGGCTGCAATACTGCAATGCCGTGTAAAAACTCATGAGGGCGTTTGCGAGCTGTTGTCTTTGAAGCCGAGAAATTCATGAATTGTAATGCAGTATATACTGTATATATACAGTATATACTGTATAACAACAACCCCTATAACCCCTAACATACAGTACTGTATATGCACATCAATGATACTATAGGCCGTCCCCTGGCGAGATGTGTTTGCAGCAGAGAGAGAACCGCTGCTCTCTCTGCGCAAACATCGGCACATTAAAAATTATTTAAAATACATTTTTATTCATAGTGTAGATGTGCAGGGGGTCTCCGGAGCTGAACCGCGTTGGTTTCAGGTCCGGGACCCCCTGCTTCCCGAGATACAGCCCCCTTTATGAGGTGCCGGTATCCCTCTGCATTTAAAGGTCCCGATCACGTGACCGCGGCATGTAAACAAAGCAGAGGTATAGCGGCACCCCCTAAAGGAGCCTGTATCTCGGGAAGCAGGGGGTCCCCGGACCTAAAACCACAGAGGTTCAGCTCCGGAGACCCTCTGCACATCTACAGTATGAATAAAACACATATATAAATAAACACTCCTTCCTTACCTTTGCGGCTATGTGCTATGGTAACGAAGCAGCATGACTGTATTTTTAATAATATTGTACAGTGAGCAAGGGGTTCCCTGAGCCACAAATCAAAACTCAGGGGACCCCCTGCTCCTGCACAATATTATTAAAAATACAGAAATGCTGCTTCATTACCATAGCTGATAGCCGCTAAGGCAATGAAGTGGTTAACCCACCGTGCCCGCTTTATTGTGGGTAGCGGGGGTGGGTGAAGGGGGTATTTGGCACTTGGAGTGAGTTTAGGACTTGCGGGGGGGTTGCGGGTGCACTTAACCCCTTCACGGCCGTAGCAGTTAATACCGCTACGGTCATGAAAGGGTTAAGCCCTCCCGCTACCCCCCGCAAGCCCTAAACAACCATCGTTGGGGCTAATACCCCCTTCACCCACCCCCGCTACCCACAATCAAAAAAATTCACACACAGCAGCCGCCCAAAAAATAAATAAATAAATCTAAATAAATAAATAAATACATGAATATAAATAAATACATTTAAAATACATTTTATTATTAATCGGGCCAGTGTGGCTTAACCCCTTAATTACCTTTGTGATTATTATCCGATAAGGTGTTTAAGGGGTTAATTGATATCTGAATGTAATTGCAAAGTATTGGCTTTGTTTTGGCAATGTATTTTGTGGCCAAGACAAGAATGTTGCTGGCGATGGAGACTTCTTCTTGATGAGGTCAGTAGCACTTTATTATTTATTTGAATATGCTAGTTAATGTTTTTAATAATGGGCAATTAATCTATTATCCATATCTGGATAATAGTTATTTTGCACATTATTGTACTGTACTGTAGGTGTTGGGGGGGGGTGTATGTATTGAATGTATAGGCCAGGTTTATTTTTTTTACATTCAGGGTTTGTTCCGTGGTTCTGCGTGGGACCTCTGGAGACCACCTGTGGTTTCGTCGGGTATCTCACGGGTACCAGGCTGGTGGTTCCACGGGTGACACATGCGGGGATGAAGCGGTGGCCTCACATCTGTGGGGGCACCGCGGACCCGTAGTCTGCGGGGATGAAGCTGTGTGGTCCCACTTCTGTGGGGGCACCGCCGACCCGTAGGTGCGGGGATGAACATGTGTGGTCCCAGTTCTGTGGGGGCACCGTGGACCCGTAGTGAGAACCCGTGAGTTCCCCAGACCCCCGTGGGAACCACCCGAGGCCCCGCAGACACCTGTGGGTCTGACCCGGGGCTCCCAGACATCCTTGGGCCTACTGTGGGGACCCAATTGTGGCCCACTGTGACCCAAGGAGACCACCTGGGGCCATAGTGCTGGCGGGACCCACCAGCAGGCCTCCAGGACCTGTTTGAAAAGGGCTGCTGGTACCCTGTTGGTCTGTCAGGTGCCCCGCCAGCCCACCGGGGACTCGCGTGGGGCTGCGTTATGAACCCTGTTTGTAAAAGGATAAATCTTGTATTTATGGGGGGGCACAGAGGGTGGGTAATGTATTTAATAAATATAATGATGTTTATTGTGGGTCACTATTGTTTTAATTGTGGGTACTGGGGGTGGGGGGGGGGGTTCCCCAATGGTATGTGGGTAGGCCTCCCTTGTGGGTAGTGGGTGAGGGGGGTTAGGCCTCACGGGGTGAGGGGTTAGTGTGGGAGGGTATGTAGGCATCCCGAGTGGTGGGTGAGGGTGGGTTAACCCCTTAATGACTGTAGCGGTTAATAACCGCTATGATGATTAAGGTGTTAGGGGACATTACTTTGGATGTTTTAATTTTTGTGTCTGTTTTGCAGAAGTGGAGGGGCCATGGCCAGGATGGGGGGGGGGGGTAACGGTATGTGGGTAGTGGTTGAGGGTGGTTAGACCTCACAGTATGCACATCGGGTCCCCACCCCCCTCCCCACATTTACATAAACTGCACTCACAGCAACACAGGCAGGGAGATTTAACAGACACATTAGGGGGAGGGGGCTTTACACAGATCACAGTCAAGGAGGTGGGGTTATAACCCACTCCCCCTCCCCACATTTAGATAAACTGCACTCACAGCAACACAGGCAGGGAGATTTAACAGACACAATATGGGGAGGGGGCTTTATACAGATTACACTCAAGGCAGGGAGATTTAATAGAAACATTAGGGGGGGCTTTAAACAGATTACACTCAAGGCAGGGAGATTTAACAGAAACATTAGGGGGGAGGGGGCTTTACACAGATTACACTCAAGGCAGGGAGATACAGGGGATGTACTGTACTGTATGTTGTTTATTGCAATGCTTCAATGTGTGTACAGTATAATGTTTTTTAAATTTTGTTTTCTGGTTGGTACTTATATCTTGATTTTTGTTTACTTGATTGGTTAAAATAGTTGACTTGTTTGGAGTACAGTATTTGTATTTAGCTTGCAATGATATTGTTCACATTCATTTGCAGAATGTATATGGTGCATAGAATTTATGCATCATAAATACAATGTAAATGCAATGCATTGATTGGAATGTGAGGTTTTTCATTGGCATTTGATGATTTAGATTGTAAGATCAGCTAGGTTTATTAAAGGAAATTCATTGTAATGTAGTGTGTCTGTATGGAGAAGTGTTATTTGTAGTACAGTATGGTTTTGATAACCCTTCTACATTTATTTGAATATTGGTTCATCATGTGTGTGTATATACTATATATATATATATATATATATATATATATATATATATATATATATATATATATATATATATATATATATATATATATATATATATATATATATGTATAGGGATTGTTGTTATATATCTATTGTATATATATATATATATACAGCTAAACCCCGTTATAACGCGGTCCTCGGGGTCCACCCCGAGACCACCGCGTTACTAACGGGGTCGCGCTAATTTAAAAAAAAAAAATGGCAGCCGCATCAGTGCATACAGTATTTACCCCGCGGTCCCGGCTTCCCCCTGTCACCGCGTGACAGGAGATGGGAGGGGGGAATCCCCTCCGGCTTCAGCTTCCCCTGAATTTTTTTTATTGTGGGTAGCAGGGGTGGGTGAAGGGGGAATTAGCCCCAACGATGGTTGTTTAGGGCTTGCGGGGGGGTAGCGGGAGGGGTTAACCCCTTCATGACCGTAGCGGTATTAACTGCTACGGCCGTGAAGGGGTTAAGTGCACCCGCAACCCCCCCGCAAGTCCTAAACTCACACCAAGGGCCAAATACCCCCTTCACCCACCCCCGCTACCCACAATAAAGCGGGCACGGTGGGTTAACCACTTCATTGCCTTAGCGGCTATCAGCTATGGTAATGAAGCAGCATTTCTGTATTTTTAATAATATTGTGCAGGAGCAGGGGGTCCCCTGAGTTTTGATTTGTGGCTCAGGGAACCCCCTGCTCACTGTACAATATTATTAAAAATACAGTCATGCTGCTTCGTTACCATAGCACATAGCCGCAAAGGTAAGGAAGGAGTGTTTATTTATATATGTGTTTTATTCATACTGTAGATGTGCAGAGGATCTCCGGAGCTGAACCGCTGTGGTTTTAGGCCTGGGGACCCCCTGCTTCCCGAGATACAGGCCCCTTTAGGGGGTGCCGGTATCCCTCTGCTTTGTTTACAAGCCGTGGTCACATGATCTGGACCTTTAAATGCAGAGAGATACCGGCACCTCATAAAGAGGGATGTATCTCGGGAAGCAGGGGGTCCCCGGACCTGAAACCAACGCGGTTCAGCTCCGGAGACCCCCTGCACATCTACACTATGAATAAAAATGTATTTTAAATAATTTTTAATGTGCCGATGTTTGCGCAGAGAGAGCAGCGGTTCTCTCTCTGCTGCAAACACATCTCGCCAGGGGACAGCCTATAGTATCATTAATGTGCATACAGTATACAGTACTGAATGTGTACAGTACTGTATGTTAGGTGTTATAGGGGTTGTTGTTATACAGTATATATATATTCATAAATTCATGAATTGTAATGCAGTATATATATATATATATATATATATATATATGTATATATATATATATACTGCATTACAATTCATGAATTTATGCCATCTGGCGAACACGCGAAGCATTGCAGCCTAGTAAATCCTGAACCATTATCAATTAACACATCAACGGCGCGTCAGCCGGGCATGACCCCTGGCTGGGAAAGTGGCATGCTCCGGGTGAACAGCGTGGCATTCTAGGAACCAGCCAGGGACAAACCGGTGATTTGTTAGAATAAAGTGTGCCGCAACAGTATATCTAAGATAAGCCATTATGTCTTCTTGATGTCTTTGTGTTTGTGATAGTTTCTCCATGTAAATCTGACACTCACACGTTCTCCGTTTCAGCAGCAAAGCAAACAAAAGGTTTTTCTTTTTGTGGAAGCCGGCTGTGTTATTGATTTGGATGTATGTGCAGAGTTTGAATTGGCTGCAGGTGTTACAAGAGTTGACTAAACATCAGCCAATGAGGTTGATTTACCATGTGATTACTTCATATTAAGATGAAATGTCACCACAGCTCAAAGTAAGGGAATCATAGGGTACATCAACCAGCCTGATTAGTTGATGTACCATGTGACATTCCAGGCTCTGTATAAGGCTTGGACCATCTCAGAAGGCTGGAAGTTAGTCAAAAGGCCACATTTGCATGTCATTACCCAGAATACCTGGCTACAGTGGAAGCATTATAGTAGCAAAGATGCGCGCAGTCTCAAATAGATCCCCTTGATTCACAATAGGTGGTCTCCCTCTGCAGCTTTCACTCTCCCGTGATCAGCGGGGTAGATACGAAACATGCAAAAAAGAAAGCGCAAAAAGGGAAAACACAATTAATAAAGATAATAACCTTTATAATAAACTTAAAAATACATACTAAAAATCGTTACATAAAATAAGGGTTTACATGAACCAACACTTCCACAATTGCAGAGCACTCGCAGGGATACCCTGAATCAAAGCCCCTAGGTCTAGTGATGTTGGAAAGTCCTGGGATAAGGCTGGATATTACCACAGCTTACATTGATTTCAAACAGGGACCGCACTCCATGCAAAGTAAGGGAAAAACACTGCAGTCTCACGAGCTCCCGTCGTCACGGCCGCTCTCCGCTGCGTGATGACGTCACCTCTACGCGTTTCGCGTCATATGACGCTTCTTCAGGGTTTCCTCGATAGTGCTCTGCAATTGTGGAAGTGTGGGTTCATGTGAACCCTTATTTTATGTAACAATTTTTATTATGTATTTTTAAGTTTATTATAAAGGTCATTATCTTTATTAATTGTGTTTTTCCATTTTTGCGCTTTCGTTTTTGCATGTACAGTACAGTGGAAGCCTTGTATGCTAAGAGATAACGAGGAAAGGCAGGTTTGTGGACCTCTCTGAGACATGTAAATGTGCTCACAAGTGGTATTTTTATTTGCTGTTATTGCTATTACAAATGTCTGTTGCACTAACATCTACAGTATAGTGGGTGACTAAATGAACTTGGTAAACAAAAACAAATATAATACAAGGGCTCGTATAGTAATACTGTACGGTACTTAATGCTGCCTCATTTAGAATATAAAGAGAAAACAATGGCTTGTATACTGTATTTTTCCTTTGTCTAGGCTCCTCAGTTACTTTACTGTATGTGGATATATTTTATTTACTGCTTGTGCAACTGGTGGTTAAATCTCCTTTAAAGAGGGCACATTTGAACTTGGGGTTTGTAAGAGAGAACACAACCAATAAAATAAATAAGGTGAAGCAGAACACAAGGCATGCAAAAATGTCCGCATGGTGACAGATGGCTGCTGCAGAGTATATAGCACAAGAGAAGAATTCAGTAATGGCCAGCAATACATTCTACAACAGTGTACTGTGGCCTTGTGCTATGGACTATACATTAGCACAACTAGTGGACCGTTAAAGTAGTAATGTCAACTACCAGCAGACTAAATACAGAGAATAGGGTAGGAAGCATTATTGAAGGCCATGTCACATATGATACAGTATAATATGAGAAAGTGGAAGGTTGTGCAATGTATCATATCATATATAATTAACAAGAAGGGAGAGATAGAGCAGCGGTTACTGTAATGCATCAAATGATTCTCCACAATATGAAATGATAGCATACTTTTTTTTTTCTGGGTATGTTGTCCAAATATTGGGAAACAACTCTGCGGATCCCTTTGTCTCTCATCAACTTTGCGTCCTCCATGGGAAATAAATGAGAACTATACAAAAAGAAAATTACGCTGAATGGGAAAAGGGGAAAGAAAATCAAATAGAAAGCTTAAACTTAGAAGCAATATATTTCTCATACAATGACTCCTCTTAAAGGTCTGTGTAACAAATAAAGGGAAAGGTAGGCATGTATGTATGTATTTAAAACCAGAGACAGAACATAAAACACAGACAGAGCTCAGTTTTAGCACATCCAGTGAAACTCATACACGGTACAGTGCCTAAATATATATGTATAAATATCTATTAAGTAAAATGGTCTTTTAGTTTGACATTTTTGGCCAAAATTGTTGTAAGCCCCTGAGCAACGGCACGGCAGACCACATTTCAGGGGTCCCTAACGCTAATATAAATTCTTAATAACCTGTGTAATAACAGGAAGAATGATTTATAATAAATCTGTCAATATTAGTTGCAAAGTTCTATGTCTGATTGAAGCTTTTATTAACCTGTACATTACCAGGAAAAGCACTCTGTATTACAGTTGTCACAACCATACTGCAAGCAAGCCAGTTCCCCTGAGTGGAAGATGCTATGGAGTGAGCCCTTAACCATTTAAATGGTGGAGGGGGTGAGCTTCAATTAGGTAGGAGGTTGCCACCCTCCAAACAGCCAGTACTAGCTGAACAAGAATTGTAAAACATACTGGACACCTAACAAGCTCCTATTGAACCCCCAAAATAACCACAACATATATATAAGCATATGAGTGTCACAGAGGAGTGCTACTGAGCATGGCAATATATTTTAAAACCAGAGACAGAACATAAAACACAGACAGAGCTCAGTTTTAGCACATCCAGTGAAACTCATACACGGTACAGTGCCTAAATATATATGTATAAATATCTATTAAGTAAAATGGTCTTTTAGTTTGACATTTTTGGCCAAAATTGTTGTAAGCCCCTGAGCCAACGGCACGGCAGACCACATTTCAGGGGTCCCTAACGCTCAGTTGCACTCCTCTGTGACACTCATATGCTTATATATATGTTGTGGTTATTTTGGGGGTTCAATAGGAGATTGTTAGGTGTCCAGTATGTTTTACAATGTATGTATATATAGCCATGCATAATAATGGTATACTACTTTCCTCTCTGTTAGCAGTAAGTCCTGATAAGTACAGGTATGCCAGCAGTAGTTATGGAGGTTTTCCCTCACACCCTGGTGAGGTGCCCTATGTATGGAGGGGAGTGGCTGTATGCTCTGAGTCCCTGGATAGTGACATCAGGGATGTGCCTGCCTCCCGAAGTATATAAGGCACAACACTGTCAGTTAGAAGGGGTTCCAGCAGTTATGTGAAGTAGCTGGTAACTTGTATTTTCCTGCATAAGGGATTGTAGGAACACTTTGTGACCCTAGTGCAGTAACTAGCGGTGCAAGTTGACCAATCAAGTCTGTCATAGCCACTCTGTGTCCAGGGACCTGGCACAGAGAGGGCCTCCCCAGGAGAAGAGGGAATCCCACTTCAATACGGGAGGGCGTACCTGGCAAAGGGACAGCACGAAGAGATGTGCGGCTAGAGCCGGCAGCTGCATGGGGCAGTCTGCTACATCCCAATCTACAATAAAGATGACCTTGTTAATGAAACCCCCATTGTGTGAGTGTGAGATTACTCAGCAGTGGCAGTCACCACCAAGAAGGAGTTCCTCACCAGGACCATCTCCCTGCGGAAGCACAGATCCTGATGAGGTGGAGGCGCTGCACATGATGTAAGTTGAACTCGCACCCACTACCTCAGCTACCTGTCTGATGACATCCCCTAATACCAACAAGCGGGAGACTCAGGAGTCCTGTTGCCTACAGGTGCACCACCAAATACGAACACGTAATAGGGGTTGGTTAGACTACCCGGGCCAATGTGAGATTGGGGGGGGGGGGGGAAACCTATTACATATGTATGTATATATACAGTGTTCGACAAACCTATACATTTGCTCGCCCCGGGCGAGTGGATTTAACCCCCGGGCGAGTAAATATTGGCCCAAGCAGCACACGTTTGGTACTAGGTGGCGAGTAGATTTTTTTGTGTGGCGAGTAGATTTTTTGGTGATTTGTCAACCACTGTATATATATATATATTATCAGTGCTCGACAAATCCCTTCGCCCAGTCGCAACGGCATCTTACAATTCCCCTGCTCGAAGGAAAAGAAGAGAGAGAGAGAGAAAAAAAAATCCCACTGCCTGGTTGGCTGAACCGTGTTAGCGCGCTGCCAGGACTTTTTTTTTGTTTGTTTGCGCACAGCCAGGCCCGTCCTTCTTTTTCTGCACAGAGGTAAGTACTGTGTCATGCCCTCTCATGCCTCCCCCCCTTGTCCCCGGTGTGTGTGTGTTATTTTATATTCTGCCCCTCTGTCCTGTGGCGGCTGCTCGTGTGGTGCGGTTTCCCCCCCGGTCCCTGTGAAGGGAGGTGCTAGCGTCCCGGTGCTTCTCTTGCGTCCCGGCGGCTCCCTTGCCTCCCATGGGTAAACCGCCTGGGTTACAGGAGACGGGCGCGGAGGGGACAGGGGGGGCGGCGGTTGTGCGCGGTCGTGGCTGACCTCTATTTGTGGTTTCAAATATATATATAATACACGACCAACCCCCTGTGCCCCCAACAACCCCTATACACCCCTAACATACAGTACATATAATTAATTTTTTGGATGCACAGCAATGATACTATAGGCCGGCAGTGGCCATCGGGTGGTCCCGCAGATGCCCCGGGGTCCCCGCTTGCCTGCAGTACCAATTCTGTGCCCCCCAAAAATAATTAAAAAACAAATAAATACTTATAAATAAATACACCCCCCCCCCGCCCCCTAACACATACAGTATAGTAATGGGCAAAATTACATAAATACATAAAACAGAATAAATAAAATAAATACATATTGCACTCACCCTTGCCCGGCTGCCTTGATGAAGGCTGTCCTCATCCTCATCGCGTCCATGTCCCCCTCCAGTGCTACAAAATATAACCAAAATAAAAAGAGCCAATGTTATGTCCCCTAACCCCTTAATCATCTTAGCGGTTATTAACCACTATAGTAATTAAGGGGTTAACCCACCCTCCCCCACCACTCACCGGAAGGCCTAAACACCCTCCCCCATTACCCACCCATGAGGCCTAACCACCCTCACCCACTACCCACCCGGAAGGCCTAACCGTACCCCCACCGCCATTCCCCACAAGAAAAACAATACACAGAACATCCCCACAATAAACATGACCATATTTAATAAACAATACATAACCCACCCACCCCCTGTGCCAACAATTAAACATGATTTATTATTTGACATACAGGCTTAATACCCCAGACCGACGGGAGTCCCCGGTGGTCCCGACAGGTATCCACAGGCGCCACGGTGCACCAGTACCCCAGGGTCTGCAGGCCTCCCGGTTTTCCCCAACAGGCACCCGTGGGCCTCCAGGTGCTCCCCGCGAGTCACCGTGGGCCCCAAATGGGGTCCACGGGTGGGCCCGTGAGCGTCTGGGGGGCCCCAGTCAGCCCCACTGGTGTCTGAGGCCCTCGGGTGGTTCCCACAGGGGTATGGGGACCTCGGGTGGTCCCTGTGGGTCCGTGGGGACCCACATCTGTGGGGCCCCCGGTTCTTCCCCGGAGGTTTCCCCCGTGTGTGGGTAAGCAGGTGGTACCTGTGGGCTTCCGGGGGCCCTAAGGTACAAACTCTGTATGTCAAGAAAATAAACATGATCCTACATTAAAATAAATCAACCCCCCACCCCACGCACCACCAAACACACATACAGTACAGTAATGGGCAAACTAACTATAATCCAGATATGGATAATAGCTTATTTGTCCATTATTAAACACATTAACAAGCATAAGTAAATAAATACAGTTTTACTTACCACAGCAATTTGAAGCCCCTCCGCCAGCAAAGTCCCTTGTTCTCCGTTGCCAGAAAAATACATTGCAAATACATTCTGATATCACTTAACCCCCTAATCACCTTATCGGTTAATAACCGCAAAGGTAATTAAGGGGTTAATCCACCCTGCCCCGATACCCACCCTTTACCCATTCATTTGTACAGTGGCTTCATCATGCCTATCTATATCTATATAGATATAGATATATATACACATGATTAACAATATACAAAGAAATGTCCCACAGTGCACCAGAGGGGGGTGCCCACAGGGTCTTGGGGTCGCCGGGTGGTCCCCGCTAGGTGCCATGGGCCTCCAGGTGGACCCCAAATGGAGTCTACGGGTGGGTCCATGGGTGTTTGGGGGTCCCCGGGTCATACAAAGAAATGCCCCACAGTGCACCAGAGGGGGGGGTGCGCACAGGGTCTGGGGGTCTCCGGGTGGTCCCCACTAGGTGCCATGGGCCTCCAGGTGGACCCCGCGGGTCACCATGGGCCCCAAATGAGGTCTACGGGTGGGCCCACGGTGTCTGGGGGTCCCCGGGTCATCCCCACAAGTGTCTGAGGTCCTCAGGTGGTTCCCACGGGGGGTCTGGGGGCCCTCGGGTGGTCCCCTGTGGATCCGCGGGGCCCCCACAGCTGTGGGGCCCACAGTTCTTCCCCGCAGGTGTCCCTCGTGGGTCCTCAGGTGGTACCCATGGGCTTCCGGGGGTCCTCAGATTGTCTCCATAGGTCCCCGCAGCCCTGCGGTACCAACTCTGTATGTAAAAAAATAAAACATGTCATACATTTAAATAAATCAACCTCCCCCCCCCCCACCACCACATACATACATACAAAACAGTAATGGGCAAAATAACTATTTTCCAGATGTGGATAATAGATTATTTGCCCATTATTAAACACATTAAACACATTAAACAGCATAAATAAAGTTAATGAATACAGTTCTACTTACCACATCCAATATGAAGGCCTTCCTCATCAGGATACTGCAAGGTCCCTGTCCTTACATTGCAAACACATTCTAATGTCCCCTAAACCTTTAACTACCTTATTGGTTACCCACCCTGCCCAGATACAAACCGAGGAGGCCTAACCACCCTCCCCAGGCAACTACCCCCACCCTGCACGAATTAATTTGTACAGTGGCTTCATCATGCCCATATATAATATATACTGCTGCGACACACTTTATTCGAGCAAATACCCAGTATGTACCTGGCAGATACCTGGAATGCGCCGTTCCTCACCTCTGACAAGCCCTGTTGCATTTGCCTTCCCAGCCTGGGTTCATGCCTGGCTGATGGGCAGCTGATCTGTTAAATGATAATGATTAGGATTTAATAGGCTGCAATGCTTCGCGTGTCTACCAGATGGCATAAATTCCTGACTTGTAATGCAGTATATATATATATACTGTGCAGTATTGCAGCCAGCGTGAATAAAATGCTTCAATCCCTGCCTGGAAAATAACTCAATGCACTCGGGCAGAAAACAGTCACAAACCTCAATACACCCGGGTATACCCGAATTCGTGGGACTAGCCGAGCTCGAATAAAGTGTGTCGCCAGTGTATAATGCAAAAGGTGGGTAGTGGGGGTGGGTGAAGGGGGTATTTGCGTTCTGTGTAGCGTTTTTATTGTGGGTAGTGGGGGTGGGTGAAGGGGGTATTAGCCCCAAGGATGTGTGTTTAGGCCTTGCGGGTGGGCAGCTGGAGTGGTTAACCCCTTCATTACCGTAGCAGTATTAACCGCACAGGTAATGAAGGGGTTAAGTCCACCCTAAACACCCACCATAGGCCAAATACCCCTGTAATGAATTTTCTGGCCTAGCCTGACCCACCCAATCTCACATTGGCCCCTGTGGTCTAACCAGTCCCCATTAAAGTGTAGTGTCTGGTGGTGCACCTGTTGGCAACAGGACTCCTGAGTCTCCCGCATGATGTTGTGTGGGGATTGCCAACCCAGACAGGCAGCTGAGGTAGTGTGCATGAGTCCTACCTATATCCAGTGCAGCGCCTCCACCTCATCAGGATCTCTGCTTCCGCAGGAAGATGTGACTGATGAGGAACTCCTCTGTGGTGCCTTCCCCTGCGGAGTAATTCCAGACTCACACAGTGAAGTGTCTTTATTCAAGGTCATCTTTATTGCTTGCTTGATGTGGGCTAGCTGCCCCTCGCAGTAGTTACTTAGCCGCACATTGCGCCGTGTAGTCCCTTCAAAGGTACACCCTCCCAATGGAGTAGGATCCCCTCTCCCCTCAGGGAGATCACCCCTGTGCCATGTCCCTGGACACAGTATGATGTATACAGCTTGATGCTGAATGAATATAATAAGGCCACTAGTTACAGCACTAGTGGGCCTCCTGCTCCCAGGTCTAAACGCAGACCTGCTCCTTACTCCAACACACACTCAACTAAGACTAACTTTTGAACAGTGCAGTGCCTTATATCTCCAGGGGGCAGGCACATCTCTGATGTCACTAATGGTGGACTCAGAGTATGTAGCCACTCCCATCCACACATAGGGCACCTCACCAGGGTGTGAGGGCAAACCTCCATGATTACTGCTGGCATCCCTGTAACTTACCAGGCCTTACTGCCAACAGGAAAGATGACTGCAGTCCATTTTAGAGCATGGCTACATTCTCCCCCTGGTGGATCCCAACACCCCGTCTGGGACCTAAATTTAGGTACCTTCTCCGAGAAGCACTGTAAAATGGAACACATTATTAACTTCACAGTAATGGCATAATTGATATCACATAAGCATTCCCCGTCCGGCAGGGCACCACTCACGCAATAGCTGTCCTGCTCTTCATAGTAATAGTGAGATGGGTCGGGCTTCTTAACCTCCCGTCCTCCATATCCAGGACCATGACGTGGTACTCCCGAGGTAGACCATTTTCTGGTCTGTACACTACTTTATGTTTGTAAATGTTCTGCCCTATGCTCCACACCCGCATAAGATGTGCGATCCTTTCCTCAGCCTTGCGCCCAGTGATTGCGCCACCTTTATTAACCATGTACAACTCTATGGTTTCGCGCAACCACCTATCCCTGTTGTCCTCAATTTTCTGCATGAGTGGCTCAGGGACATACGGGTATTCCAGGCCATTGGAAGTTTTGTATTTCGTAATAATGGCCCGCTCCGCCCTACTCACACGATTTAAATTTGCATTGACTGCCTTTCCAGGCAACACCCATGATAGAGGCTCTTCTGGTTCTACCGGATCTGTTAACCGACTGGGACCCATGGGTTCTATATTATGGTGGCGAATCTGATACCACCGCTCCTGCATCTCTTTCTTTCGCTCCTCTGCAATAAACTCCCCACGAGCCCACCAGTAATCAACCACGTCTTCTCTCTCTAGTATGAACCGAGTACGGTCCATCCAACCCACATAACCATCGAATAAGGGGGCCCACCACCGGGTCTGCCTAAACTCTTCAGGGGAAGATTCTAGGGAATCTCCTTCCTCTTGTTCTCCCCACGAGGATACCCCAGATGTCCCGGTAGACCGTGAATTAGGCCGCCCCACACGCTTGGGCCTATTTTCTAATGTTATGCTTACCACGCTAGGGCACCCACTAGAAATGGACACTTCCTGTGAATAACCCCCACCCAACGACCCGTCATCTGACGTGGACCCCCCCAGTCTTTCTCCAGTCTGCTCTTCAGAGGTACCTTAGGACCCTCCGGACAGTCCCAAATTTGACGAGGACTCCCGGGAAAAAGTGATCGGGACTGGGGCTTTAGCTAAGGCGTGGGGTTGGGCATAGGGGTGAACAATGGGTATCTGCGGGGTTCCGACCCGCTCACTCCCACTACAATGTCCAGAGATACCGCTAGGGTTCTCCGCTGCTCGGGTCTCACTGCTTTCCTTCCTCGCGCCTGCCAGCTCCTCTTGGGACCAGGTGATCGGGAAGCACTGCCCGATCCACGATGTGTAGTCGTCTCTCCAGCCGGTCTGCCATGCCCACCGGAAGTGACGTCATCTGCAAGGCCGGATGTTCCGCCATCTTGGGATGGGCCCCCAAGCGGGACCTCTTCCTCCACCATGACATCCGGATGTTCCGCTTGGTTCTGCCGCCCCGCCTGGGCCTGGTAACGCCTTTCCTCCGCCGAGGTCGCCGTCAGCATCAGGTAAGAACAAGGACTGCTCTTACCGCTCCGTGGTGTAGGGGTGGATCGACCCTCACCACTGGACCCACCGGTCCCTGGAATCGAAGGACTCCGTCTCTCGGTCTTCCGCAGTACAGGTGACACCCGGCTCCGCTCATCGACAGCTCTGGTAAGTGGCACCTTTGATGGTTGGCGAACCACCACACCGGACGACACCAGGGGTTCCTCATCTGAGGAATCCACTTTCACCGGGTTTGAGGTCACCGGTCGGGGTAACCGTCTCTTAGTCTCTCGGCCGATACACTGACCGCTAGCTTCTCTCTCCACGGGCTCGGTTTTGGCAACCGGCCCCGATCCCCAATCTCCGGGATCCGCACCTTCCCTCCACAGCGCACCGGGAAGCTCGGCTGCCAGCGAAGCCGCATCTCTCACCGCTTCGACAGTCTGGTAGGGCACGAAAGTAGGCATGGGCCACATGTATTGGAGGCCACAGTGCGGGCAGCTTGCCGCTGTACACATGGTACCACCGGACAGTCTGCACTGCAAACAGAGGCACACCACAGTCTCGGTGTCCACCACCCGAATCACCAGGAAGCCTCCTGGTGCCGAATAGGGTTGGGTGGAGACCATGTTATTTTCTTCTGGCTTACAGGCCATAGTTACGATAGGAGGCACTCGCAGTAACGGTCTATTCAGCGTACTGGCTCCTCGTGACTGACGAGCAGGGGTTGGATTGCCAACCACTCCCTTGACTAGCTCCACCCTCATCTGGCAAAGCTGGAAACCACCCCCACTTGTTGAGATTATGGGAGGGTCCCACAGTCTTATAGGATGTCCCAGAATTAGGGCTGTACTCTTCACAGTCCTGGGGGGCGCGGCTTCAGGTTTCACGCCAACACCCGAGCACCACTCCTTATTTGGCGCCATCCCCGGCCAAATTTTCACAGGCAGCACCAATTACAGGGATTACATTCTGTAAGGGTGCGGCCGGCTCACCAGCTCCTCGCTCGGCAAGATCCGTTCCCACTGGGCATAGTTGGAACCCACTCCCCCTGGTTGAGATTAGGGGGAGGTCCCACAGATTGATCAGTTGGCTCAGCACTGGGGCTGAGTTGATCATTGTCCATGAGGGCGCGGCCTCAGGTTTCACGCCATACCCCCCACCAGGGTGGGGTTTTCCCGTTGGCGCCACTCCTGGCCAACTTTCTTTAAGTCCAGCATTTGCAGAATTTTCAGCAATTAGTCCACGCGGTCTCCCAGGGAAGCAGGAGCCGCCATTTTGGGTTGCACTGTCAGTCTCTTTAATGATTGAGGAAGCCTTCATCGGTTTGTATGCCGACTGACAGTCACTCTCATAATGTTCTCCACAAATCACGGTAATGTCCTCCTGAGTGTCCTCAGGGGTAGTACCCCTAGGTCCAAGGCAGGACCAAAACGGCGCGGCCACAGCTTTCGCGCCACTCCACAGCATGCTTGCAAAAGTCCCTTCTGCTGCTTGCTCTTCAGTGGAAAGCACGCCACGTGCGCCCCCTCCATCTGCCTACGTCCGCCATTTTGGACCTTCCGCACCGCGCGGATCCTCCATTCTTGCGGTTGCCATAGATGTATTGTATGTGTGATTATTGTACATGGAGCTCCTCTCTGCGGGACTGCTACCACACCGGTACAATAAAGATTGCCTTGATGCACCACCTTGTGTACCTAATGTAGGCTGGACTCGTGTTGCACTACCTCAGGCTAGGCTCACTCTCTCTGTGTCTGCTGTATCTCCTTCCTCCCAGTCTGTGCTCCCTTCGGTAAGTGGTCTGGAATGGGCTAGAGTACTCTGGCTCTTCCATGCAGTACTTGGGCGTCTACCTACTGTTGGCTAGCCTAGCGCAGACCCTTTCCAGAATTCCTGAGCACGTTAACAGGCTATCCCTCCAGGCATCCTACCAACTAGCACTGCCTCAAGGTGACTAGGTCAGCTATAGCCCGGCTCCAAACCCCCAACTCCTTTCAGGCCCCTAGGTCGTCCCTGTGAACTGACAATATTCCATCAGCCCCCTGACTACCCCTAGGTCCATCTCAACACAGCACAAAGTGGCAGCAGACACTCTCCCTGTTTCCCAGTGTGCCTAGCAAAAGCCTGTCCTGTTGACAGGTCTACATCTCTCAGCAGCGCCTCCAAATGTAACGGATTTTCTGGCCTAGCCTGACCCACCCAATCTCACATTGGCCCCTGTAGTCTAACCAGTCCCCATTACAGTGTAGTGTCTGGTGGTGCACCTGTTGGCAACAGGACTCCTGAGTCTCCCGCATGATGTTGTGTGGGGATTGCCAACCCAGACAGGCAGCTGAGGTAGTGTGCATGAGTCCTACCTATATCCAGTGCAGCGCCTCCACCTCATCAGGATCTCTGCGTCCGCAGGAAGATGTGACTGATGAGGAACTCCTCTGTGGTGCCTTCCCCTGCGGAGTAATTTCAGACTCACACAGTGAAGTGTCTTTATTCAAGGTCATCTTTATTGCTTGCTTGATGTGGGCTAGCTGCCCCTCGCAGTAGTTACTTAGCCGCACATTGTGCCGTGTACTCCCTTCAAAGGTACACCCTCCCAATGGAGTAGGATCCCCTCTCCCCTCAGGGAGATCACCCCTGTGCCAGGTCCCTGGACACAGTATGGCGTATACAGTTTGATGCTGAATGAATATAATAAGGCCACTAGTTACAGCACTAGTGGGCCTCCTGCTCCCAGGTCTCAACGCAGACCTGCTCCTTACTCCAACACACACTCAACTCAGACTAACTTTTGAACAGTGCAGTGCCTTATATCTCCAGGGGACAGGCAAATCTCTGATGTCACTAATGGTGGACTCAGAGTATGTAGCCACTCCCATCCACACATAGGGCACCTCACCAGGGTGTGAGGGCAAACCTCCATGATTACTGCTGGCATCCCTGTAACTTATCAGGCCTTACTGACAACAGGAGAGATGACTGCCGTCCAATTTACAGCATGGCTACACCCCCTTCACTCATCCCCGCTACCCACAATAAGCCTGGCAGGGCTGGTTAATCCCTTCTTTGCCTTAGCGGTTAGCCGCTAAGGTAATGAAGTGGCTGTAAATGCATTTTTCCTGCATTTAATGTGCTGGTATTAATGAATATCAGCTCCGGAGACCCCGGCATCAATCCAATGCAGGAGTAAGGCCTTATTTTTTTCTAAGTCCCATCTCGCCGTTCATTGCCGCTTCTCCCCACCTTCTTGCCAACTTTTTGTGGCGGGACAGTTTTGAGAGGAATTCTCAATTCTAGAGCGGTGATCAGCTGCGAAAAGCTGATCGGGGCTACTAGAATTAAGCGAGTTTGAAAAACTGGTGATCAGTGCCAAAAAGTGGCTTTTCACCGGCTTTTCGCCGCGTGGCTGCCAAAAAAAATATTTGGGAATAAAAAGGCGAGTTTTGCTCTTATCGGCAACTACTTGGGGCTTACTGAATTGCAGTAGGCAATTTTTGCAAGAATCTGGCGAAAAGTGACTTTTCGGCGCTTACTGCATGAGGCCCATATCTCCAAAGGGAATGTGTTTAACCACATCCAAACCAGAACGCCAGAAATAATCGTACTGTAGGACAGAATTTTACCACTAGACTACCGTGCTAACGTCGATACAATCATTGTGTCCACCTGTATGTAATGTTCCTAGAACATACATCCAGTAGGTCTCTCTGATACATAATCTCCTAAACCTATCGTCCCTCATTAAAGAAGGCGAGATGTGTTAGATCCCCATTATAGAAAGAGTACACGGATCTTTACCATGTACCAATGTGAAATGTTGAGAGAGGCTATGCAAATGGAAACCATGAATTACGTTTCTCCAGTGTTCAAGAAATCAGGTGCTCAATGCCCTAGATGTTCGCCCAACAGATTGTAGGCCGCATTGGTACAAAACTAGATACACCACATAAGTTGTTAGGCAATTCATTTTGTTAAATTAATTAATTAGCTGTTTATGCACAGTTCTCCTAAGGTCCAGCCACAGCATTTCAATCAGGTTGAGGTCTGGACTTTGACTGGGCCATTGCAACACCTTGATTTATATTTTCTTTTTCAGCCATTCTGTTGTAGATTTGCTGGTGTGCTTAGGATTATTGTCCTGTTGCATGATCCAATTTCGGTCAAGTGTTAGCTGTCGGACAGAAGGCCTCACATTTGACTCTAGAATACTTTGGTATACAGAGGAGTTCATGGTCGACTCAATGACTGCAAGGTTCCCAGGTCCTGTGGCTGCAAAAGAAGCCCAAATCATCACCCCTCCACACCGTGCTTGACAGTTGGTATGATGTTTTTGTGCTGATATGCTGTGTTTGGTTTTTGTCAAACGTGACGCTTTGCATTATGGCCAAACATCTCCACTTTGGTCTCGTCTGTCCAAAAGACATTGTTCCAGAAGTCTTGTGGTTTGCTCAGATGCAAATTGGCAAACCTAAGCAGTGCTGCTATGTTCTTTTTAGAGAGAAGAGGCTTTCTCCTGGCAACCCTTCCAAACAAACCATACTTGTTTAGTCTTTTTCTAATTGTACTGTCATGAACTTTAACATTTACCATGCTAACTGAGGCCTGTAGCGTCTGAGATGTAACTCTTGGGTTTTTTTTGCAATTTCTCTGAGCATTGCACGGTCTGACGTTGGGATGAATTTGCTGGGACGTCCACTCCTGGGAAGATTGGCAACTGTCTTGAATGTTTTCCACTTTTGAATAAGCTTTCTCACTGTAGAATGATGGACTTAAAATTTTTTGAAATGGCCTTATAACTCTTCCCAGATTGATGGGCAGCAACAATTGCTTCTCTAAGATCATTGCTGATGTCTTTTCTCATTTGCATTGTGTTAACACACACCTGAATGCTCCAGACAAGCAAACTGATAAAACTTTGGCTTTTATAGAGGTGGTCACACTTGCTGATGATCAATTAATCAGGGGTATTTGATTAGCTGCACCTGTCTGCCACTTAGCATCTTAATTCCTATGGAAGCAGTAAAAGTGTGCTTAGTTTTTCACACATAGCTTCTCCATTTTGGCTTTATTTTTGATAAATAAATCATGACACGGTGTAATATGTCATGTGTTGTTGTTCATCTGAGGTTGTATTTACCTAATTTTTAGACCTGCTAAGGAACAGATGATTGTTATTATGGGCCTCATGCAGTAAGCCCCGATCCAACATTTTCGGTAAGGGTTGCGGATTGGTGGCTAACAGGCCATTTTTTGGCGATTTGCCCTCGCAGTATTCAGTAAGGGCCGAATCCTTCCGATCCCTGCCAAAGCACTGCGAAAGCAAAGCTGCCAATGACCTGTGGCGATACAGCCTGGCTCCCGATAAGGCTCCCGATAAGCATTTGGTGCCGAGAGATGTTTGCAGCTGAGAGAGCCAAGCCGCTCTCTCAGCGCAAACATCGGCAACAAAAAAAGTATTTAAAAACAACTTTTACTCATAGTGTACATGTGCAGGGGGTCTTCGGAGCTGAACCGCGTTGGTTTCAGGTCCGGGGACCCCCTGCCCCCCGAGATACAGGCCCCTTTATGAGGTGCCGGTATCCCTCGGCGTTTCAAGGTCCCGATCACGTGACCGCGACCTGTAAACAAACCAGAGGGATATCGGCACCCCATAAAGGGCCTGTATCTCGGGGGGCAGGGGGTCCCCGGACCTGAAACCAACGCGGTTCTGCTCCGGAGACCCTCTGCACATGTACAGTATAAATAAAACACACACACATCAATAAAGACTCGTTCCTTACCTTGGCGGCTATGTGCAACGATAATGAAGCAGCATGAATGTCTTTTTAATTATACTGTACAGTGAGCAGGGGGTCCCCTGAGCTGAACCGCATTGCTTTGTGGAGCAGGGACCCCCTGCTTCCCGAGTTACAGGCCCCGGTATGTGTCATCGGGTGGCAGTGTCGCCGCCATGTTTATAGCGTCCCCGCAATAAACATGGCGTCCACACTGTAACCGATGGCCCAAACCGGGGCCTGTAACTCGGGAGGCAGGGGGTCTCTGAGCCACAAATAAATGCGCTTCAGCTCAGGGGGCCTCCTGCTTCCGCACAATATTATTAAAATACATTAATGCTGCTTCATTACCATAGCGGGTAGCCGCTAAGGCAATGAAGGGGTTAACGCATAGTAGCATGTTTATTGGGGACAAATGCCCCCAATAAACATAGCAGCAATACACAACATACAGTATAGTAATGGGCAGAATGACTATTATCCACAAATGGATAATAGTGCAGTTGTCCATTTAAAATACATACACAACAATAAATACATTAAATACATATAGCACTCACCCATGTCCCACTGCCACGATGAAGGCCATCCTCATCTTCATCCTGCCCATGCCCCATCCGCTTCTGCAAAACAAACACAAGAATTACAACATCCAAATTAATGTCCCCTAACACCTTAATCACCATAGCGGTTATTAACCGCTACAGTTATTAAGGGGTTAAGCCACCATCACCCACATACCCTCCCCCACAAAGCCCCCCAACCACCCACACCCAATACCCACAGGGGAGTCCTACCAAATACCCTTGGGCCTAATACCCCCTCCCCCAGCACATACAGTACAATAATGTGCCAAATAACTATTATCCACATAGGGATAATACATTATTTGGCCATTATTAAACACATTCAATACCGTTAAAATGTAAAGAAAATTGTACTAACCTCATCAATAAGAAGCCTCCGTCGCCAGCATCATCCTTGGGGTCCGTTGCCAACATTATAAATAGCCACAACATTTGAATATCATTAACATAACACTGAACCCCTTAATCAACTTATCAGGTACTAACCTGAAAGGTAATTAAGGGGTGAAGCCATCCTGCAATGCCTACAACAGTTATGCATAACATCCTCAGTGAAATAAATACCCATTGCCTAACCAAATTCCATTTAATCATTCAATCTGTAGGCTCACATGCCTCATAAAACATTGCATTTACAGTGTATACATGTAGCATAACATGTAAACTGCATGTACACGCTGCAAATCAATGTTAACAATACAATAATCCCACTCAAATCGCCATACATCACAAGAAGTATATTATTTAATCCAATAAACTCACCATCAATGAATTACCACACATCACTTACATCCCTAAACAATTAAAATACCATCCATACCAATTACACAATGAACTAAAGCTATCCTAACAGAGAACAACTTCAAAACATAGAAAAAAGTACACCAACAATTACAATATACTAAAGCAAGGCTTTCCATATCCTACTGTACGGCCTGGAAGCCCAAAACTTACATCTGTCTAAAAATAAAATACATTTAGCACACATCAATGCATAGCCACAATGATTAACAATATAGAATAAGAAGCTTTAACAACACTATCATTTCTTACCCTGTATATATATCTGTACACATACATACAGACATACATACAGTGGGAAGAAATGATATGCATTATAAAAAATGAAAACATGAAAAAGCAACAAAAAAAACAGTTACATTAAGTACATTTCTTTATTTAACTTACCATTACTTGCCCCCACCGACTCCCGTTGATCAGCTTACTCACGAACCAATCCAGGAACAAATCCACGAACCAAAACAGGAACCAATCCAGGAACAAGTGCAGGAACCAATCCAGGAACCAAGCCACGAAGAAATCCACGAAACAATCCACGACACGATCCAGGAACAGGAAACCATAAAAGAAAAAAACATAACAAATTAAACATTAAAATAATAAAACATGACAATCAAGGGTTGTACTAGTTTTATTCTTAGTGAATCTGTATTAAAATACCTTGTTCCGGGGTCTTCTTGACGTCCGGTGCCACGCCCTGGTCTTCAATCTTCAGGAGGAGGCCTGTCCTCCTCGGCGTCTGCCTTCAAAATGAGACGACATAGGCTTTTAAAGGCCTATGACGTCACATTTGTCGTCATATGGTTCCCACGGCCCTGATTGGGCCGTGAAAACCATGTGTTTTGGCCGATGTAAAAAAATTTGATGACGTCACTTAAAGGCAATGCCAGCACAGCCAATCAGAATGGCTTTGCTGCAATTGCCTTTAAGAAAACGTCATGAAATGACACATGGCCGGACTCACATGGTAAGCCAGCCAATCAGAGCGTGGGAACTCCATCCCTACTCTGATTGGTTCAAGTACCATGTGAGTCCGGCCATGTGTCATTTCATGACGTTTTCTTAAAGGCAATTGCAGCAAAGCCATTCTGATTGGCTGTGCTGGCATTGCCTTTAAGTGACGTCATCAAAATTTTTTACATCGGCCAAAACACATGGTTTTCACGGCCTAATCAGGGCCGTGGGAACCATATGATGACAAATGTGACGTCATAGGCCTTTAAAAGCCTATGTCGTCTCATTTTGAAGGCAGACGCCGAGGAGGACGGACCTCCTCCTGAAGATTGAAGACCAGGGCGTGGCACCGGACGTCAAGAAGACCCCGGAACAAGGTATTTTAATACAGATTCACTAAGAATAAAACTAGTACAACCCTTGATTGTCATGTTTTATTATTTGAATGTTTAATTTGTTATGTTTTTTTCTTTTATGGTTTCCTGTTCCTGGATCGTGTCGTGGATTGTTTCGTGGATTTCTTCGTGGCTTGGTTCCTGGATTGGTTCCTGCACTTGTTCTTGGATTGGTTCCTGGTTTGGTTCGTGGATTTGTTCCTGGATTGTTTCGTGGATGGTGTCGTGGATTGGTTCGTGAGTAAGCTGATCAACGGGAGTCGGTGGGGGCAAGTAATGGTAAGTTAAATAAAGAAATGTACTTAATGTAACTGTTTTTTTTGTTGCTTTTTCAGGTTTTCATTTTTTATAATGCATATCATTTCTTCCCACTGTATGTATGTCTGTATGTATGTGTACAGATATATATACAGGGTAAGAAATGATAGTGTTGTTAAAGCTTCTTATTCTGTATTGTTAATCATTGTGGCTATGCATTGATGTGTGCTAAATGTATTTTATTTTTAGACAGATGTAAGTTTTGGGCTTCCAGGCCGTACAGTAGGATATGGAAAGCCTTGCTTTAGTATATTGTAATTGTTGGTGTACTTTTTTCTATGTTTTGAAGTTGTTCTCTGTTAGGATAGCTTTAGTTCATTGTGTAATTGGTATGGATGGTATTTTAATTGTTTAGGGATGTAAGTGATGTGTGGTAATTCATTGATGGTGAGTTTATTGGATTAAATAATATACTTCTTGTGATGTATGGCGATTTGAGTGGGATTATTGTATTGTTAACATTGATTTGCAGCGTGTACATGCAGTTTACATGTTATGCTACATGTATACACTGTAAATGCAATGTTTTATGAGGCATGTGAGCCTACAGATTGAATGATTAAATGGAATTTGGTTAGGCAATGGGTATTTATTTCACTGAGGATGTTATACATAACTGTTGTAGGCATTGCAGGATGGCTTCACCCCTTAATTACCTTTCAGGTTAGTACCCGATAAGGTGATTAAGGGGTTCAGTGTTATGTTAATGATATTCAAATGTTGTGGCTATTTATAATGTTGGCAACGGACACCAAGGATGATGCTGGCGACGGAGGCTTCTTATTGATGAGGTTAGTACAATTTTCTTTACATTTTAACGGTATTGAATGTGTTTAATAATGGCCAAATAATGTATTATCCCTATGTGGATAATAGTTATTTGGCACATTATTGTACTGTATGTGCTGGGGGAGGGGGTATTAGGCCCAAGGGTATTTGGTAGGACTCCCCTGTGGGTATTGGGTGAGGGTGGTTGGGGGGCTTTGTGGGGGAGGGTATGTGGGTGATGGTGGCTTAACCCCTTAATTACTGTAGCGGTTAATAACCGCTATGGTGATTAAGGGGTTAGGGGACATTAATTTGGATGTTGTAATTCTTGTGTTTGTTTTGCAGAAGCGGATGGGGCATGGGCAGGATGAAGATGAGGATGGCCTTCATCGTGGCAGTGGGACATGGGTGAGTGCTATATGTATTTAATGTATTTATTGTTGTGTATGTATTTTAAATGGACAACTGCACTATTATCCATTTGTGGATAATAGTCATTGTGCCCATTACTATACTGTATGTTAGGGGGGTATAGGTGTTGTAGGATATATATATATATATATATATATATATATATATATATATATATATATATATATACAGTGGTCGACAAATCACCAAAAAATCTACTCGCCGAACAAAAAAATCTACTCGCCGAACAAAAAAATCTACTCGCCACCTAGTACCACACGTGTGCTGCTTGGGCCAATAGGAGCTCGCCACGATGTTAAATCCACTTGCCCGGGCCGTGCAAATGTATAGGTTTGTCGAACACTTTATATATATATATAATTATTTAATTATTTATTTATTTCGTTATTGTGGGGCTGGGGTGTGTTTTTTTATTATTGTGGGTAGTGGGAGTGGGTGAAGGGGGCATTAGCCCCAACGGGGGTTGTTTAGGGCTTGCGGGTGGGTAGCGGGAGGCCTTAACCCCTTCACGACCGTAGCGGTTAATACCGCTACGGTCGTGAAGGGGTTAAGTGCCCCCGCATACCCCCCGCAAGTCCTAAACTCACACCCATGGCCAAATACCCCCTTCACCCACCCCCGCTACCCACAATAACGCTGGCACGGTGGGTTAACCCCTTCATTGCCTTAGCGGTTAGCCGCTAAGGTAATGAAGTGGCTTTTAAATGCCTTTTTCCTGCCTCGGATGCATGCGGGTATCAGCTCCGGAGACCCCCGGCATCAATCACAGGCAGGAAAAAGGGCTGATTTTTCCTAAGTGTCGCCCTTGCCGATGCTTCTCTTCCAGCAAGTTGCCAACTTTAGTTGGCGGGACGGATTGGCCATAAAATCTCCAATCTGGCCTGCCGATCAGCACCGAAAAGCTGATCGGGGCTTACTGAATTCAGGCGGGGAAAAAAAGTCCCGATAAGTGGCTTATCGGCAGCCGGGTGGCGGAAAAAATTTTTTCGGAAGAAAAGTTGCCGATAATTCCCACTTATCGGGGCTTACTGAATCAGGAGGGCAAAAAACGGCTATAAAATGCCGAAAAAGCCTTATCGGGGCTTACTGCATGAGGCCCTATGTCCTGATATGTAAAACCATAGAATTCAAAGAGGGTGTACTTTCTTTTTCACACAACTGTATCTGTTGCTTTTGTGCATATGTGTTCATGCACTATATCTGGTGTATGTGTGTGTATGCCGCATATGTCTGGTATGTGGTGTGTCTGTGCATGGTACGTGTGTGTGTGTGTTTGTGTGTGTGTGTGTGTGTGTGTGTGTGTGTGTGTGTGTGCGCGTGTGTGTATATAATGCATATGTAGCCCTGTGTGGTTTTGGGCTATATTTCTATCCTTTTCCTGGCAGTAATCCATGTGTAAGGGCAGGTTGCCAGGAGTTATCATGGGTTTCCCCCACCTCAAGCAATTGCACTAAGGAAGTGAAGGCAGGTCACCTGACTCTGTGTCCAATCAAGAGACACAGGGGCGGTGCCTGTTGAAACTACTTAGGGCATTGCACTTCCTATTTAGTGGTTAGAAGTGAGTTGAGTTGAGTTGAGTTGGGCAGTAGGAGTTAGGTAGAGTTAGGAGAGGAGTTGGAGTAGGGAGAGTTAGAGTGCAATAGGTGGACCATATATCTCCTACCCTGCATAGGGGGTAGGGGAAGGGCTAGACCCACTCTGGGTGGCCTTAGGCCCAGAGTGGAGTCAGGGGACATCCTGAAGGAGGACAGCTGGCTTTGTGCAACTGTCTGCTACTGTATGCTGTGTATGCTGTGATAGAGACAATAAAGAGACTACACTTTTTATACAAGCTCCTGCCTGAGAGTGGAGTATATCAGGAGGAGGGGGAGACCATTCTTCTACAGGTACTCCACCCCATACTGCTGGGGGCTGCAGGAGATGGAGGCGCTGCACCAGTGAGGAGAACGGAGACACAACCCCAGGAATCTGTCCTGTCTTCTCCCATGTCATTGTGGGAGACTCAGGGCCCCCTGCTGCCAGCAGGTACGTACCACATACAGACATGTAGCCTGAGCATGAGACACCCTATGTGAGATTGGGGGAAAGGGGGATAACGGGTTACACATATATCTGGCATGTATGTTTTTGTGTACATTATCTGTTACATTTGTGCAGTTGGTAGGGTGGGTGATACCTGGGCTGGTGGGCCAAGCTTGTCCCCAGCCAAAAATGTGCCAGCCATCCCCTGCCATTGTGCTACACAAAACTCACTTTCAACACCTCGATCACCCCAAATTACTTGATAAACATTATAAACAGTCTTTTTTTTTTTTTTAGCTTAGCGAGGTCCAAGTATAGAGGTATAGCTATTAATTTCAGTGAAAATGTTCCTTTCCCACTGGAGGAGCACACATTCCAGTGGTGGAATTATGTTTGCTAAAGGTATAATTAATGAGGATTTGTTAAAAGTATAATTAAGAATCACGTGTGGTATTTGAGTCTTGTAATGAGGGTCAAATTACATTCTTTGCAGAAGCCCTCGGGTGGGTGGTCCCTGAGGGGAAGGAGCTGAAGGGTTAAAATGAATACACAGTAATTATGCAAAGAAGAGATTTACTACAGACAATGTGTGTAATACATTACCTACTGTATCAGGTAAGAATGCAATCTCATGTACAACGTCATCTGTTAGAACGCATAATACATCGCTGCCACCTGCTGTTCATTGACCATATTGACATTCCAAAGTATTGCAGTCAGTTGAATGACACAAGGGTATCAGCTTTGCTTAAAGGTGCCGAACAAGCAATAACATATGTGGGATTTTTTTTTAGACATCAGTTATGTACTATGAGAAAATACTTTTTGCATTGAAAATAAATAAATACATAACTCTAAATGACATTTTTAATGTATTATAATCTAACAAGCATTTTTTGTTCCTATAGCAACCATTTACAAAGTCACATCCCCTTCCTCTTCTGATACAGGCTCAGGCACACCTCTTTTTGAGCCCTGCCCTCTCTCTAGCAATTGTATCTAGTGACTGCCTGGTCACATGATTTTCCCCACATAACTTTGCATCTTTGGTTCTCTTATGCTGCACTGACAGCCATTTAGAAAACCCCTGAGCCGAATCTTCGCCAATCGATCAAGGATCGATCGTCAACTTAGTTAATTGCTTATCATTATGTGGATTATATTGATGCACATATTAAAGGTGGGAAAAACGGCAGCTTGGACTGCTGCTTTAATATGTGGTTTAGAAAATATGGTGAGTTTTAAGATGGCTTACTTAGATTCCACTGATGCAGCCACTGCATGATACATAATGAATGACCCTCATTGTGTGAGCCAAACCCCCAATTGCCAAATATCACTAAAATGAATATGAAACTGAATGTTTTATAATAATAATAATAATAATAATAATAATAATAATAAAAATAATGAGAAGCATTCTTCTCAGAGGCTGTAAATCCAGGACAGCAAGTGAACAAGGTATTGTGCAATGAAAGCTCCATCAGTGGGGTGTTTGTACATTTCAAAGGCATAGCGTGAGATCAATTTATGAACAGAAGTCTAAACAGTTCTAAATATAATACTAATAATTGGTATATTTTAATCTTTAGTATATTTAAATCCAAAGTATTTGTTCTGCACGCCCCTGCAGTATAATTCCATAACAAAGGCAATGCATTAAAGACAATTGTATAATGTGCTACTCTAAGCAGCTAGTTTTTCAGTTATTAATATCCCTATTAACGTCTTCAAAAGGTTTAAGGGGAGATCTAGTAAAACAAAGAAGAGTTTGTTTTTGGGGAGATTGTCCATCTCGTGCTCACGATGCAAGAAGCTTATTAATAACTTTTTCTTATATCTGGGGCAGATTATTTAGCAGAATGGTTGCAACACAGGAGCAGAAGTTTAGACCTCCCATTATAATACTGTATGTGTGCCTGGTAACTTCTCCTATTGACGCCGGAACAAACTAATGGTGGCCAATGAAGACGCACATATTGCGCGTGACCAAGCGCTACGGAGCGACAGACTGGTTAGGAGACAAATGAAATTGTTTTTGGAGTGCGACGGCCGTGTCACGGCCGCGTCACATGAGCGGTTCAGCCAATGAGGGAGAACCGGTCACGTGACATCACATCCACGGCTCCGCCATGCTTCACTGCCGCCTCCCGATGCCTCCAGCCTGTAGTGCATGTTTTGCGTGCGTGCGTGCGTACGTGCATGCAGTATATTCGTGGCTTTAATTGCAACTTGATACAGTATATATGAAGCAAAAACTGGAGCACGTTTCCTGATACATTGGCACAAGTATCACATGAGGACAATGCCTCTCTGGGCCAGGTTAGTTCCAAAATGACCTTGATACAGCTCTCCCTGAGTTCTTTGGAATTGTTCCTATTTCTTAACTGCATTTTGTTTTGGTAAATGTGCTATATAATTACTCTACAGGATATTCTATATCATTTCTTGTTGTTCACTATACAATTTATGAGTAACAAGGAGAAGCGTGTGCTTCCATAGAGCGATACATTTTATTTGTAAAAAGATCAAAACTGCTCTTTGTGTATGTAATGCACTCAAAAGTACTAGCATAAGAGGGGAAAAAATGAATAAAACTGCAAAAATCCAGTGGTACTAAGGTCTAATGAAATGTGCCCTTAATTTGTGCTGCTAGGTCGTATGCATGAACTGGAAGTCTTTCTCCAGTACTATAGTACTCCCAGCACTGACCGATATCTCAGGGTCTAGGTGTCCCACGGCCCCGTTAGACACTCAGAGTCTCGGCATCTACTGCACATGCCTCGCGGCTGTTTCAATGGACGCTCCTAAAGCACCGCCTTTGATCTACGTGGCTCGGCGGTGTGTCAACGTAGATGGTGTAATGCGTAGTGATAGTCCCATAGAATTTATACTTGAATTTTAGTGACGTTAATTTAAGTCTGGTCTGGATAGAGCAGATGTGGGTGACTCCTGTCCTCACAGACCACCAACAGGTCAGGTTTTAAGGATATCCCTGCTTCAGAACAGGTGGCTCAATCACTGGCTCATTCGATAGATGGATGAGGATTAGAGGGATGAGGGACTGGTTGCTACCAGTCCAGAAAACAATGGGTGACTGATATCTTTATCTGACAGCTGATCGTAAAACTGATATAATGAGGTATGAAGAAATGACCAGAGATACCCAGGCCTTTATTCCACATGCTGTAGAGCCACTTTCTCCTTGTTAGAGAAGCTTGAAATATAATTAACCGCATATCGAATAGGGTCTACACTTGAAAGGGGTCAGAGTAAGAGAAGAGGATACAGACAAGGTAGAGGAGTAATGTGCTGAAACAAAGTCTGCAAGAAGCATCCCATTGCTGTGATTATGTGAGAGATTAATCAATGAGTATTTTTGTCTGTGTCTTTTAGTGGTTTAGTTTAGGAATAACCATGGATCTAAAAGGAAAGAGCTGTCCACAATTATTTGGATTAGCTTGTGATTTGTTCCAAAGGGGCACTACGTAGGGTCGCGTTCACCACATGCGGAAATAGGATGCTCTTAGTCCACATCCCATCGTGCATACGGGGGACGTGCCTAAATATATGTGGGCCAGTTTTTCTGGTTTGAGATACCCTCGGAGCATCTTCTTTAATGCATTTTCTCGTATAGTGCTATAGATTGAACATTAATTTACTGTGTCGAATATTACTGTCCAGTCTTCATAAAGGTTGCTGTCACTGGTAATTGGGGCTTTCTGCATACCATGATAGCAACGCTGTAAAAAATTGAGATTTTAAAACCCTGATTATTTTTTTCTATCGGAGCTTAGTGCATAGGCCCCAAAGTATCTGTCGTCTAAATTTAGCATAGGTTGAACTTAATGGACACATGTCTTTTTTTCCAACCTCATCTACTATGTAACTATGTAACTATGTTACCTGTGTATGATATTGGATTGCTCTGGACTTTACATTTGCCTTAACCCTTAAGTTATACTACTGCCTGCCTGTGAATGACCCTGGAGTGTTGTGACTCTACTCTGATTAAACCCCTTTTCTCCATCAATTTTTTGTCCTGAATCTCTGTCATCCCAAGCGCTCTCAGACTTAAAGCCCGCTGCAAAATAAGTTTATATATAGGTACATCCAAAGTAACGCAAAACAAAAAGCATTACGTAATTCAGAATAGGTGTGATCACTAAAGAAAGCCACGAGCTTGGCTATGTAGGTATCAAACGAGCAGAGAGCTACAATTAAAGTTTGAGGTATTAGATCAATCACAAATAATAACATTGCAGTAATACAGTATATACATTGCATAAGATTCTTTTCACAGTGCAACAAAGTAATTATGCAATAGCAATTGCTTTGGATAGCCTGAATCATCTTGGCAGATCTATTCGCCTTAAAGAGCAGGCGTAAAACAATATAATACATATTCTATTAATTTCAGCACAAAATACCCCTGGTACTTGAAACTAATTGTAATGATGTATTGATCTTCTTAGGCAGACACATATAAAAGAATATATAGAAAGGATGATTCGCCTATCAAAAAGCAAAACAGGTAACAGTTCATACAAAAACTCCAAATAACACAGCAGCTGTTTCAGGAATGGCTACGCAGCCGCAGAGTTAATATTCTGATAGAGTCCTTAATGTCAGCAGTGTTTTTCCTTGCTCAGCACCTTCATTGCCAGCAACACATCAATTCAGCACAGGCCAGTTTTCCTCAACATGACCAGTTTATAGGTTTATAACCACTAGAACACTGTGGGCTCTATGCAAAAAGCGCCGAAAAGTTTTTTATCGCCAAAAAATGCCTTTGGTATTCAGTAAGCGCCGATAATTTGGCCAAATCGGCATTTTTTGTCCCAGATAAAAAAATTATCGGCAGGCGGCTGGCGATAAGCCACTTTTCGGCACCTTTTGGCACTTTTTTAAATCGGCTGTATTCTAGTAGCCCCGATCCTGTTTTCGGTGTTTATCGGAGCTGATCGGCAGTCCCGAAAAGCCATTTTTTCGGCAAATCGTCCCGCCAACTCAAAGTTGGCGGGTCGGTGGGGAGAAGCATCGGCAAGGGCGACACATAGAAAAAATCAGGCCTTTTTCCTGTCTGTGATTGATGCCGGGGGTTTCTGGAGCTGATACTAGCACCGGAGCCCCCCGGCATGCATCCGAGGCCGGAAAAATGCATGTAAAGCCCACTTCATTACCTTAGCGGCTAACCGCTAAGACAATGAAGGGGTTAACCCACCGTGCCAGCTTTATTGTGGGTTGCGGGGGTGGGTGAAGGGGGTATTTGGCCCTTGGTGTTTGTTTAGGGCTTGCGGGGGGGTTGCGGGTGCACTTTATCCTTTCACGGCCGTAGCAGTTAATACCGCTACGGTAATGAAGGGGTTAAGGCCTCCCGCTACCCACCCGCAAGCCCTAAACAACCACTGTTGGGGCTAATACCCCCTTCACCCACACCCGCTACCAACACAATAAAAAAAAAATCACACACAACAGCCCCACACTAAATAAATAAATAAATATATCTAAATAAATAAATAAATATAAATATATATATAAATATATATATATATATATATATATATATATATATATATAGTACCCCAAAAAACCCTATAACCCCTAACATACACATATATGCACATCAATGATACTATAGGCCGGCGGGGGCCCTTGGGTGTTACCCGCAGGCCTGCAGTATCAATTATGTGCCCCCCCCCAAATTAATGTAAAAACACATACATACTTATAAATAAATAACCCCCCCCAACACATACAGTATAGTAATGGGCACAATTACTATTATCCACAAATGGATAATAGTGAATGTGCCCATTTTAAATACATAAACACCAATCAATACATTAAATACATATAGCACTCACCCATGTCCGGCTGCCACGATGATGGCCATCCTCATCTTCATCCTGTTCATGCCCCCTCCGCTGCTGCAAAACAGACACAAGAATGAAAACATCCAATGTAATGTCCCCTAACCCCTTAATCACCATAGCGGTTATTAACCGCTACAGTCATTAAGGGGTTAACCCACCCTCACCCACCACTCGGGAGGCCTAAATACCCTCCCACACTAACCCCCCACCCCGTGAGGCCTAACCACCTCACCCACTACCCACAAGGGAGGCCTACCCACATACCCTTGCGGCCAATACCCCCTCTCCCCACCCCCAGTACCCACAATAAAAACAATACACTGCCCCACAATAAGCATCATTCTATTTATTAAATACATTACCCACCCCCTGTGCCCCCCCATAAATACATGATTTATTCTTTTACATACAGGGTTCATACCCCAGCCCCATGCGAGTCCCCGGCGGGCTGGCGGGTCACCTGACAGACCTACAGGGTACCAGCAACTTGTTTCACACAGGTTCTGGAGGCCTGTTGGTTGGTCCCGCCAAGCGCCATGGCCCCCAGGTGGTCTCCTTGGGTCACCGTGGGCCACAATTGGGTCCCTACGGTAGGCCCGCGGATGTCTGGGAGCCCCGGGTCAGACCCACAGGTGTCTGCGGGGCCTCGGGTGGTTCTCACAGGGGTCTGGGGAACTCACGAGTGCTCACTATGGTTCCACGGTGCCCCCACGGATGTGGGACCACCGGTTCATCCCCGCACCTACAGGTCCGCGGTGCCCCCACGGATGTGGGACCACCGGTTCTTCCCCGCAGACTACGGGTCTGCGGTGCCCCCACAGATGTGGGACCACCGCTTCATCCCCGCAAGTGTCACCTGTGGAACCACCAGCCTGATACCCGTGAGATACCCGAGGAGACCGCAGGTGGTCTCCAGAGGTCTCACGCAGAACCAAGGAACCAACCCTGAATGTAAAAAAAATAAACCTGGCCTTTACATTCAATACATACACCCCCCCCCCCCCAACACCTACAGTACAATAATGTGCAAAATAACTATTATCCAGATAGGGATAATAGATTATTTGCCCATTATTAAACACATTAACTAGCATATTAAAATAAATAAAGTACAACTGTCCTCATCAATAAGAAGCCCCTGTCGCCAGCAACATCCTTGTCTTTCATTGCCCACAAAATACATAGCTAATACATAGCCAATACATTGCAATTACATTCAGATATCAATTAACCCCTTAAACACCTTATCGGATAATAACCGCAAAGGTAATTAAGGGGTTAAGCCACACTGGCCCGATACCCACCCTTCACCAATTCTTTTGTACAGTGGTTTCATCATGCAACTATATATATATATATAGAGAGAGAGAGAGAGAGAGAGAGAGAGAGAGAGAGAGAGAGAGAGAGAGAGAGAGAGAGAGAGAGAGAGAGAGAGAGAGAGAGAGAGAGAGAGAGAGAGAGAGAGAGAGAGAGAGAGAGAGAGAGAGAGAGAGATACACACACATGATGAACCAATATAGAAATAAATGTAGAAGGGTTATCAAAAACATGCTGTACTACAAATACCACTTCTCCATACAGACACACTACAATAAAATCAATTTCCTTTAATAATCCAATCTGATCTTCCAATCAAAATCCTCAAATGCCAATCAAAAGCCACAAATGCCACTGAAAACATTGCATTTACAGTGTATACATGATGCATACAATCTATGCACCATATACATTCTGCAAATGAATGTTAACAATAACATATTCCAAACAAAATACCAATACATCCAAACAAGTATACTATTTAAACCAATCCAGTAACCACAAATCAATTAGCATTCATTAATTAAATCCCTAAACAATTTACATTCCATTCCTAACAATTAAACAATTAACTAATTCAATCGTTGAACAGAACAAGTAATCCTCTGAAAAAATATAAGTACCAACAAGAATACAATATACAAAAGCAAGCCTCACACTGACCTAAAGTACACCATACAATAGCAAAAATTACATCTATCTAATTTTAAAATAGATGACACACACATTTATGCATAGCAGCATAGCCAAAATAATTTAAAACACAGCAAATCAAGCTTTTAAAACAACATCATTTCTTACCCTGTATGTATATATCGATCTAGACATACATACATACATACATACAGTGGCAAGAAATGATATACCAAAAATAAATAAATACACATGTAAAAAAGCTTTAAAAAAAGAACAAGTTAAATAAAATACATTTCTTTAGTTCACTTAGCATTACTTGACCCACTCACCGACTCCCGTTGAACAGCTTACTCTCAAACCAATCCACCACGCATAGGAACCCATAAAATAAAAAAACATAAAATAATAAACATTAAAATAAAAATCCAAAACAATCCACGGGTCTTCTATTTGTAATCCATCTTCATCTGTATTCTTCTTTCTTCTATCTGCAGCTCTCTTCCGGGGGTCTTCATGTCTTCTACGGCCACGCCCTGGCCTTCTTCTTCTGTAGGAGGTCCTTCCTCCTTGGCGTCTGGCTTTTAAAGGCCTATGACGTCACATTTTCATCATGGTTCCCACGGGCCTGATTGGCCCGTGAAAACCATGTGTTTTGACCGAGAAAAAAAAATGATGACGTCACTTAAAGATAATGAATGCACTGCCAATCAGAATGACTTTGCTTCCATTGCCTTTAAGATGACGTCATTAAAAGAAACATGGCCGGCCTCATGGTACGGTAGCCAATCAAAGCCTGGTAGGTGAATAGAGCTCAGGTTTCTGCAGAACCGGGTGGTAAATGGAGGTGGAGAAGGGGAGAAGCGAGATAGAGAGAATGAGATGAAGTGATGGTCAGAGAGAGGAAAGGGGAAATGGAGAAATTGGAGACAGAGAAGGTTTTAATGAAAACCAGGTCTAGGTAGTGGCCATCCTTGTGGGTGCTGGCTGCAGTCCACTGTTGAAGGCCAAAAGAAAAGGTTAGAGAGAGAATGTGAGAAGCCCAAGGGAGAGAGGGGTCATCAATGTGGCAATTGAAGTCCCCAATGAGAAGAACAGGGGAGTCTGAGGAGAGAAAGAAAGAGAGCCATGATTCAAAGTGAGAGAGAAAGGCAGAAGGGGGATGAGTAGAGGTAGGAGGGCGATAGATGACTGCCACGTGGACAGGGAGAGGATAAAAGATCTGGACAGTGTGAGCCTCAAAACGCCATAAACGTATAAAACGCCAAATGTGTATATCCCAATCAAGTGAAATGATTCGTGAATTCAAACCCAGCGTGGATAGTTCCTGGGATTCTGCTCAGCTATGGGCATTTATTTCATAGATTATTATGATATCACACATGTAAGAGAAAAAAAAGTGCATTATCTCAAGTGATTAATCCGCTAAATGTCTTGGATAATAGGTATCAAATATAATAGTCGAGACTGGAAATGTTCTTCTCCGGACCAAAAAGTGAGTGGTAGTGTGGGAATACCAAATAAAAATTATTTCATAAAAAATCATTTCAAAACAATGACGTGTGGACATAGGAAAACTGGACTAAACAAAAGGTATTCATCCTTTACTTTCAACCCTGGTGAGTAAAATTAGAATCCTACTCACAAGAAATTGCTTGGTCATGAGCCAGGTAAGCAGAAGTATTTCAGTCTTTCTGTGGAGTCCTCGCCGGTTGATTTGCTTGCTGCAGAAGCGCTGTGCTGGCTTCTCCTCGCCGATCGAGTACACAGCCAAGCCTCTCCGGATGACATCACAAGTCACAGCTGGGGGATCTGCAAACCATTCCTGCATTAACCTTTCACCATACGCAATTCACAACGCAATGTCACTTCCTCAAGGGTGCTGGAAATGTGGGTGTCGATGTTTGATTGCTATTTAAGCATTTTGTATTTAATCCTTGAAAGTTCTAGGAAATTGAACAGGGGGGGGGGGCAGGGGCTGGCTGGCCACAGGTTGTGCCCAATCTCTAAGTCGGGCTGCTGGGGTCTCTGTTTGCTGTGTGACCCTCACGCCAAACCACCGCCCCCCCCCCTTCACAGAGTCAGGGGCCAACCTCTGCATCCACCTGGATCCATGTGGCCCCAGCTTCATCCCAATGCAGACCTGAGACCTCACCCCTGTCCCACATTGCCCATAAGGCAAAGAAAGATGTAGGGGCCATTGAGTGAAAGACAGGGGAATTGATTGTGAGGAAGGGGGATTCAGTAGTGTGAGGAAGGGGGAATTGAGTGTGAGAGGAAGGGTAGTGGAGGTAGAGAGGAGTGGGAGAGTGAGAGAGAAAGAAGGGGGAGAGTAAGAGTTAGAGAGGAGGGGGAAGAATGAGAGTTGGAAAAGAGGGGGCAAGAGTGAGAGAGTTAGAGAGGAGGTGTAAGTGTGAGAGCATTAGAAAGGAGGAGAGTGAGAAAATTAAGATGGGGAAAAGACTTGGAGAGGAGGGGGAAGTGTGAGAGAGTTAGCCAGGAGGGGGAGAGTGAGATAGTTAAAGAGGAGGGCGCAGAGGGGGAGAGTTAGAGAGAAGGAGGGGATAAAGTTAGAGAGGAGGAGGAAAGTTAGAGAGGAGGAGCGGAGAGAGTTAGAGAGGAAAGGGAGACTTAGAGAGGAGAAGGAGGAAAGTTAGACAGGGGTAGAAAGTGACAGAGGGGGGGCCATTAAAAAAAGTTTTCAGGGGGGGCCCCAAAATTTGAGCTATGCCCCTCTCCTGCTGTGCATAATGGGACGAGTGGATGCATCAATTTTTCCAAAGATTTTTAGCTGCCACCGTTTAGCTGCTGAGGGACACTTCACCACCGCCTTTACGCTGCTGGTGGTTTTGACATTGAGGTAGGTAATTAGCGTTACTGCGGAGTTTTGAGGGTAGGGATCGGGGTAAGGTTTCATGGCTGAGGAGTTCTTAGGGTAGAGAATCGAGGTCAGAGTTTTAGGCTGAGAGGAGTTTTTAGGGTGAGAGGAACAGAGGTAAAGTTTTTAGGATAAGGGTTTTTTTAGGCTAATGCCTCAGGTAAGGGGCTTAACTTGGTGGCGACATGTCCCTGCGGTAAGATGAATTGCAGTTAAATGCTGGCGGCGACATCGTCGCGGCAAAATGGCCATGATCAAATGTCCAAGACCGCCAGCTGTGTAGGGCTGAAATAAGATCCACTCCCCTCCCCCTTCTTCTCAAGAACTCTGCCCTCCTTTGTGTGGTACATATTTGCTGCTTAAAAAAAGCCAAAGCTCTCCAAATTAATGAGCTGCTTTAATAAAACCTATACAGTTCTTTTCCTTATACTGTATACGCACACAACAATCCTGACTACAGTTTTAGAAATGCATTTTGAACATGCCAATTAAAGTGTTCAATGATGTGAAAACATATCAGCTTTTAATTGAAAATACCTCTTTTACAGCAATAAAATCACTACAATGTGTGCGGTTACTTAGTTCATTAGTAGATGAAGTTAAAACAGACATACAGTACAGTGTATGTCCATTAAGCTCCCCTTTATTAATTTGCTGACTCTTCTCTGTACTATTTTTAGTTCCTTAATGTCTTTTTTATGGAGTAGTGCCCAAAACTGTACACCATAGTCAATGTGTTGTTTTACTAATGATATATACATTTGCATAATTATGCTTTCTTTATTTCCATCTATAGTCTGTTTAATGCAAAATAAGATCTTATTTGCCTTTACAGCTACTGCCTGACATTGGGCACTACTACTAAGCCTGCTATCTACAAGCACTAACCTAAATTTAACCCATATAATTTGTAAGTTGCCTGTTTATTCTTGTTTCCCAAATACTGCACCGACACACTTTATTCGAGCAAATACCCGGTATGTACCTGGCAGATACCTGGAATGCGCCGCTCCTCACCTCTGACAAGCCCCGTTGCATTTGCCTTCCCAGCCTGGGTTCATGCCTGGCTGATGGGCGGCTGATTTGTTAAATGATAATGATTAGGATTTAATAGGCTGCAATGCTTCGCGTGTCTACCAGATGGCATAAATTCATGAATTGTAATGCAGTATATATATATATACTGTGCAGTATTGCAGCCAGGGGGAATAAAATGCTTCAATCCCTGCCTAGAAAATAACCCAATATACTCGGGCAGAAAACAGTCACAAACCTCAATACACCCGGGTATACCCGAATTCGTGGGACTAGCCGAGCTCGAATAAAGTGTGTCGCCAGTGTACATAACCTTACATTTATTAATATTAAACCTCATCTGCCATTTACCTTGCCAAGTTTATAGTGTATCCAAGTCCTTCTGAAGAGAAATTACATCCTTCTCTGATTTTACTAACTTACACAATTTAGTATCATCAGCAAAGATGGAGACTTTGTTCTTTATGCCAAACTCAAGGTTATTAATAAATAAGTTAAAAAGCAATGGTCCAAGTACCAAACCTCGAGGTACTTCACTTATGTTAGCCCAACCTGAAAAGGTTCTATTCATGACAACTCTCTGTTGTCTATCCTTCAACAAAGTTTTCAATTCAGGTGCAAATATTTTTACCACAAAACAATTTCCTTTATTTTGTACGAATGCTAGAGATCTAAAAACAATGCAGGAACTCCTTTTTCCCCCAAAAAACATCTTAAACACAGCAATTTAAAGAAAGAACTTGTTTTCATTTTTATAACACAATAAAGTAAACACTGTAACGATGGACACCAACTTTATCAACACATTTATATTTCTGGGTACTAATTGAATAGAACAAGTTGCAAAAAAAATTGTGATTTATTTCCTTAATAGACAAACACACGACATCTGCAGAATACACTTAAAACAACACTTACTGGGATAAGGGAATTAAATAAATTGTCCTTGGAACGAAAGAAATTGTCCTTTGCTTGCAAGCGCCAGAAAAGCAACCTTGGTTTTAATAGTCCTGTGGTTATGTTGTTATTAACCCCTTCACTCCTGGATCAGTTGCTGCTGTGCTGGAACAAAGTCTTGCATCTTTACATCATGGATTAAAATTCAGGAATCACACTGGGGATACCTGGGGGGCCACAGTTATAGACTGCCCAAAGCTATCTTTAACATGTGGATCCAATCCCCTCGTGGGAACAAAAAAAAACACGAATAGCCAAGTTACCCACAATTCATAAGACCGGTCAAAAGGGCTGTCCGGTGGGCAGGGTGCATGGGTCCGGTTGACGCCCATGCCACTTAGCATACCTGGGCTACACCCATACCTTGGCACCACTGAGTCTGATTTTTGACCCAGAGATATCAATAGACTGGCATCTGTGATACCTCAGAATGCCGGCTGTATATAACTTATGGGTCTCTGCGTCTTTTCATAACTGATACCCTTTTAGACAGGGAGATGCTAATCAGCTAGATCACTTTGAGGCTCCATCATAAAAATACCCCAGCTCAGTCACACATATCACAGCTGGATATCCAAGAAATTCCTGCTTGGGCTTACAAAAAATACCTCCTGCCTTACATTTAAGATCTGCAGTTTTTACACACTTTATTATAACAACATGTTACGTTTGTGTTATAACTGTAATTTTTATATGTAGGTTCATGTGGTGTCTTACTGTACTTGCACCTCAAAAATCAGGTTTCTGGGTGCTTTCGTTCTAGAATTAGTATTTCCCATTGAAATGCCAGCTGCTAGACTGCCATCATGTGTCGGTTAGAGGGTATGGCAAGCAATGCATCTTTTCTTTTAATCTTGCAGGCAGGGAATGGCCTGCAAATGGGGGGTAAAAATGGCTGGGACAGGGCAAAAACAGTAATGCATAGCAAATACGTTTAACCCCTTCCTTCCCCGTCACAAACACAATAAACAATATTTAGTGATACCACAAGCTTCCTTCCTCACCTGCTTCTCCCCGCATTCTCTCATCTTCACCTGCTTCTCCCCACATTCCCTCTTCCTCATCCGCTTCTCCCCTGCATTCTCTCTTCCTCACCTGCTTCACCCCCGCATGCTACCTGCCTCACCAGCTTCTTCCTAACATGCTCCCTCCTCACCAGCTTCTCCCCCACATGCTCCCCTACTCACCAGCTTCTCCGTCACATGCTCCCTCCTAACCAACTTCTCCATCACATGCTCCCCTCCTAACCAGCTTCTGCATCACATGCTCCCCTCCTAACCAGCTTCTCCATCACATGTTCCCCTCCTAACCAGCTTCTCCATCACATGCTCCCATCCTCACCAGCTTCTCTGTCGCATGCTCCGCTCCTAACCAGCTTCTCCATCACATGCTCCCCTCCTAGCCAGCTTCTCCGTCACATGCTCCCCTCCTCACCAGCTTCTCCATCACAAGCTCCCCTCCTAACCAGCTTCTCCGTCGCATGCTTCCCTCCTAAACAGCTTCTCCATCGCATGTTCCGCTCCTAACCAGCTTCTGCATCACATGTTCCCCTCCTCAGTAGCTTCTCCATCGCATTCTCCACTCCTAACCAACTTCTCCATCACATGCTTCCCTCCTCACCAGCTTCTCCTTCACATGCTCCCTTCTTAACCAGTTTCTTCATCACATGCTCCCCTCCTCACTAGCTTCTCTGTCTCATGCTCCCCTCCTAACCAGCTTCTCCATCACATGCTTCGCTCCTCACCACCTTCTCTGTCACATGCTCCCCTCCTAACAAGCTTCTCCGTCACATGCTCCCCTCCTCACCAGCTTCTCCGTCACATGCTCCAATCCTCACCAGCTTCTCTGTTGCATGCTCCCCTCCTAACCAGCTTCTCCATCACATTCTCCCCTCCTAGCCAGCTTCTCCGTCACATGCTCCCCTCCTCACCAGCTTTTCAGTCGCATGATTCCCTCCTAACCAGATTCTCCATTGCATGCTCCCCTCCTAGCCAGCTTCTCAGCCGCATGCTCCCCACCTTACAAGCTTCTCCGTCACATGCTCCCCTCCTCACCAGCTTCTCCATCACATGCTCCCCTCCTAACCAGTTCTCCATCACATGCTCCTCTCCTCACCAGCTTCTCCGTCATATGCTCTCCTCCTAACCAACTTCTCCGTCACATGCTCTGCTCCAAACCAGTTTCTGCATCACATGTTCCCCTCCACACCAGCTTCTCCATCACATGTTCCCCTCCTAACAAGCTTCTCCGTCACATTCTCCTTTCCTAACCAGCTTCTCCATCACATGCTCCCCATCTCACCAGCTTCTCCGTCACATGCTCCGCTCCTAACAAGCTTCTCACCCGCATTCTTCCCTCCTAACCAGCTTCTCCATTACATGCTTCCCTCCTCACCAGTTCTCCGTCACATGCTCCCCTCCTAGCCTGCTTCTCCGTCACATGCTCCACTCCTAACCAACTTCTCCATCACATGCTTCCCTCCTCACCAGCTTCTCCGTCACATGCTCCGCTCCTAACCAGCTTCTCACCCGCATTCTTCCCTCCTAACCAGCTTCTCCATTACATGCTTTCCTCCTCACCAGCTTCTCCGTCCCATGCTCCCCTCCAAACAGCTTCTCCATCACATGCTCCCCTCCTCACCAGCTTCTCCGTCACATGCTCCCCTCCTCACCAGTTCTCCGTCACATGCTCCCTTCTTAACCAGTTTCTTCATCACATGCTCCCCTCCTCACTAGCTTCTCTGTCTCATGCTCCCCTCCTAACCAGCTTCTCAATCACATGCTTCGCTCCTCACCACCTTCTCTGTCACATGCTCCCCTCCTAACAAGCTTCTCCGTCACATGCTCCCCTCCTCACCAGCTTCTCCGTCACATGCTCCCCTCCTCACCAGCTTTTCAGTCGCATGCTTCCCTCCTAACAAGATTCTCCATTGCATGCTCCCCTCCTAGCCAGCTTCTCCGGTGCATGCTCCCCTGCTATCCAGCTTCTCTGTCGCATGCTCCCCTGCTATCCAGCTTCTCTGTCGCATGCTCCCCTCCTAGCCAGCTTCTCAGCCGCATGCTCCCCACCTTACAAGCTTCTCCGTCACATGCTCCCCTCCTCACCAGCTTCTCCATCACATGCTCCCCTCCTAACCAGTTCTCCATCACATGCTCCTCTCCTCACCAGCTTCTCCGTCATATGCTCTCCTCCTAACCAACTTCTCCGTCACATGCTCTGCTCCTAACCAGTTTCTGCATCACATGTTCCCCTCCACACCAGCTTCTCCATCACATGTTCCCCTCCTAACAAGCTTCTCCATCACATGTTCCCCTCCTAACAAGCTTCTCCGTCACATTCTCCTTTCCTAACCAGCTTCTCCATCACATGCTCCCCTCCTCACCAGCTTCTCCGTCACATGCTCCGCTCCTAACCAGCTTCTCACCCGCATTCTTCCCTCCTAACCAGCTTCTCCATTACATGCTTCCCTCCTCACCAGCTTCTCTGTCCCATGCTCCCTTCCAAACAAGCTTCTCCATCACATGTTCCCCTCCTCAGTAGCTTCTCCAACGCATTCTCCCCTCCTCACCAGTTCTCCGTCACATGCTCCCCTCCTAGCCTGCTTCTCCGTCACATGCTCCCCTCCTAACCAAATTCTCCATCACATGCTTCCCTCCTCACCAGCTTCTCCGTCACATGCTCCGCTCCTAACCAGCTTCTCACCCGCATTCTTCCCTCCTAACCAGCTTCTCCATTACATGCTTTCCTCCTCACCAGCTTCTCCGTCCCATGCTCCCCTCCAAACAAGCTTCTCCATCACATGCTCCCCTCCTCACCAGCTTCTCCGTCACATGCTCCCCTCCTCACCAGTTCTCCGTCACATGCTCCCTTCTTAACCAGTTTCTTCATCACATGCTCCCCTCCTCACTAGCTTCTCTGTCTCATGCTCCCCTCCTAACCAGCTTCTCAATCACATGCTTCGCTCCTCACCACCTTCTCTGTCACATGCTCCCCTCCTAACAAGCTTCTCCGTCACATGCTCCCCTCCTCACCAGCTTCTCCGTCACATGCTCCCCTCCTCACCAGCTTCTCTGTTGCATGCTCCCCTCCTAACCAGCTTCTCCATCACATTCTCCCCTCCTAGCCAGCTTCTCCGTCACATGCTCCCCTCCTCACCAGCTTTTCAGTCGCATGCTTCCCTCCTAACAAGATTCTCCATTGCATGCTCCCCTCCTAGCCAGCTTCTCCGGTGCATGCTCCCCTGCTATCCAGCTTCTCTGTCGCATGCTCCCCTGCTATCCAGCTTCTCTGTCGCATGCTCCCCTCCTAGCCAGCTTCTCAGCCGCATGCTCCCCACCTTACAAGCTTCTCCGTCACATGCTCCCCTCCTCACCAGCTTCTCCATCACATGCTCCCCTCCTAACCAGTTTCTGCATCACATGCTCCTCTCCTCACCAGCTTCTCCGTCACATGTTCCCCTCCTAACAAGCTTCTCCGTCACATTCTTCTTTCCTAACCAGCTTCTCACCCGCATTCTTCACTCCTAACCAGCTTCTCCATTACATGCTTCCCTCCTCACCAGCTTCTCCGTCCCATGCTCCCCTCCAAACAAGCTTCTCCATCACATGTTCCCCTCCTCACTAGCTTCTCCAACGCATTCTCCCCTCCTCACCAGTTCTCCGTCACATGCTCCCCTCCTAGCCTGTTTCTGCATCACATGCTCCCCTCCTAACCAGCTTCTCCATCACATGTTCCCCTCCTAACCAGCTTCTCCATCACATGCTCCCATCCTCACCAGCTTCTCTGTCGCATGCTCCGCTCCTAACCAGCTTCTCCATCACATGCTCCCCTCCTAGCCAGCTTCTCCGTCACATGCTCCCCTCCTCACCAGCTTCTCCATCACAAGCTCCCCTCCTAACCAGCTTCTCCGTCGCATGCTTCCCTCCTAAACAGCTTCTCCATCGCATGTTCCGCTCCTAACCAGCTTCTGCATCACATGTTCCCCTCCTCAGTAGCTTCTCCATCGCATTCTCCACTCCTAACCAACTTCTCCATCACATGCTTCCCTCCTCACCAGCTTCTCCTTCACATGCTCCCTTCTTAACCAGTTTCTTCATCACATGCTCCCCTCCTCACTAGCTTCTCTGTCTCATGCTCCCCTCCTAACCAGCTTCTCCATCACATGCTTCGCTCCTCACCACCTTCTCTGTCACATGCTCCCCTCCTAACAAGCTTCTCCGTCACATGCTCCCCTCCTCACCAGCTTCTCCGTCACATGCTCCAATCCTCACCAGCTTCTCTGTTGCATGCTCCCCTCCTAACCAGCTTCTCCATCACATTCTCCCCTCCTAGCCAGCTTCTCCGTCACATGCTCCCCTCCTCACCAGCTTTTCAGTCGCATGATTCCCTCCTAACCAGATTCTCCATTGCATGCTCCCCTCCTAGCCAGCTTCTCAGCCGCATGCTCCCCACCTTACAAGCTTCTCCGTCACATGCTCCCCTCCTCACCAGCTTCTCCATCACATGCTCCCCTCCTAACCAGTTCTCCATCACATGCTCCTCTCCTCACCAGCTTCTCCGTCATATGCTCTCCTCCTAACCAACTTCTCCGTCACATGCTCTGCTCCAAACCAGTTTCTGCATCACATGTTCCCCTCCACACCAGCTTCTCCATCACATGTTCCCCTCCTAACAAGCTTCTCCGTCACATTCTCCTTTCCTAACCAGCTTCTCCATCACATGCTCCCCATCTCACCAGCTTCTCCGTCACATGCTCCGCTCCTAACCAGCTTCTCACCCGCATTCTTCCCTCCTAACCAGCTTCTCCATTACATGCTTCCCTCCTCACCAGTTCTCCGTCACATGCTCCCCTCCTAGCCTGCTTCTCCGTCACATGCTCCACTCCTAACCAACTTCTCCATCACATGCTTCCCTCCTCACCAGCTTCTCCGTCACATGCTCCGCTCCTAACCAGCTTCTCACCCGCATTCTTCCCTCCTAACCAGCTTCTCCATTACATGCTTTCCTCCTCACCAGCTTCTCCGTCCCATGCTCCCCTCCAAACAAGCTTCTCCATCACATGCTCCCCTCCTCACCAGCTTCTCCGTCACATGCTCCCCTCCTCACCAGTTCTCCGTCACATGCTCCCTTCTTAACCAGTTTCTTCATCACATGCTCCCCTCCTCACTAGCTTCTCTGTCTCATGCTCCCCTCCTAACCAGCTTCTCAATCACATGCTTCGCTCCTCACCACCTTCTCTGTCACATGCTCCCCTCCTAACAAGCTTCTCCGTCACATGCTCCCCTCCTCACCAGCTTCTCCGTCACATGCTCCCCTCCTCACCAGCTTTTCAGTCGCATGCTTCCCTCCTAACAAGATTCTCCATTGCATGCTCCCCTCCTAGCCAGCTTCTCCGGTGCATGCTCCCCTGCTATCCAGCTTCTCTGTCGCATGCTCCCCTGCTATCCAGCTTCTCTGTCGCATGCTCCCCTCCTAGCCAGCTTCTCAGCCGCATGCTCCCCACCTTACAAGCTTCTCCGTCACATGCTCCCCTCCTCACCAGCTTCTCCATCACATGCTCCCCTCCTAACCAGTTCTCCATCACATGCTCCTCTCCTCACCAGCTTCTCCGTCATATGCTCTCCTCCTAACCAACTTCTCCGTCACATGCTCTGCTCCTAACCAGTTTCTGCATCACATGTTCCCCTCCACACCAGCTTCTCCATCACATGTTCCCCTCCTAACAAGCTTCTCCATCACATGTTCCCCTCCTAACAAGCTTCTCCGTCACATTCTCCTTTCCTAACCAGCTTCTCCATCACATGCTCCCCTCCTCACCAGCTTCTCCGTCACATGCTCCGCTCCTAACCAGCTTCTCACCCGCATTCTTCCCTCCTAACCAGCTTCTCCATTACATGCTTCCCTCCTCACCAGCTTCTCTGTCCCATGCTCCCTTCCAAACAAGCTTCTCCATCACATGTTCCCCTCCTCAGTAGCTTCTCCAACGCATTCTCCCCTCCTCACCAGTTCTCCGTCACATGCTCCCCTCTTAGCCTGCTTCTCCGTCACATGCTCCCCTCCTAACCAAATTCTCCATCACATGCTTCCCTCCTCACCAGCTTCTCCGTCACATGCTCCGCTCCTAACCAGCTTCTCACCCGCATTCTTCCCTCCTAACCAGCTTCTCCATTACATGCTTTCCTCCTCACCAGCTTCTCCGTCCCATGCTCCCCTCCAAACAAGCTTCTCCATCACATGCTCCCCTCCTCACCAGCTTCTCCGTCACATGCTCCCCTCCTCACCAGTTCTCCGTCACATGCTCCCTTCTTAACCAGTTTCTTCATCACATGCTCCCCTCCTCACTAGCTTCTCTGTCTCATGCTCCCCTCCTAACCAGCTTCTCAATCACATGCTTCGCTCCTCACCACCTTCTCTGTCACATGCTCCCCTCCTAACAAGCTTCTCCGTCACATGCTCCCCTCCTCACCAGCTTCTCCGTCACATGCTCCCCTCCTCACCAGCTTCTCTGTTGCATGCTCCCCTCCTAACCAGCTTCTCCATCACATTCTCCCCTCCTAGCCAGCTTCTCCGTCACATGCTCCCCTCCTCACCAGCTTTTCAGTCGCATGCTTCCCTCCTAACAAGATTCTCCATTGCATGCTCCCCTCCTAGCCAGCTTCTCCGGTGCATGCTCCCCTGCTATCCAGCTTCTCTGTCGCATGCTCCCCTGCTATCCAGCTTCTCTGTCGCATGCTCCCCTCCTAGCCAGCTTCTCAGCCGCATGCTCCCCACCTTACAAGCTTCTCCGTCACATGCTCCCCTCCTCACCAGCTTCTCCATCACATGCTCCCCTCCTAACCAGTTTCTGCATCACATGCTCCTCTCCTCACCAGCTTCTCCGTCACATGTTCCCCTCCTAACAAGCTTCTCCGTCACATTCTTCTTTCCTAACCAGCTTCTCACCCGCATTCTTCACTCCTAACCAGCTTCTCCATTACATGCTTCCCTCCTCACCAGCTTCTCCGTCCCATGCTCCCCTCCAAACAAGCTTCTCCATCACATGTTCCCCTCCTCACTAGCTTCTCCAACGCATTCTCCCCTCCTCACCAGTTCTCCGTCACATGCTCCCCTCCTAGCCTGTTTCTCCGTCACATGCTCCACTCCTAACCAACTTCTCCATCACATGCTTCCCTCCTCACCAGCTTCTCCGTCACATGCTCCGCTCCTAACCAGCTTCTCACCCGCATTCTTCCCTCCTAACCAGCTTCTCCATTACATGCTTTCCTCCTCACCAGCTTCTCCGTCCCATGCTCCCCTCCAAACAAGCTTCTCCATCACATGCTCCCCACCTTACAAGCTTCTCCGTCACATGCTCCCCTCCTCACCAGCTTTTCCATCACATGCTCCCCTCCTAACCAGTTCTCCATCACATGCTCCTCTCCTAACCAGCTTCTCCATCACATGCTCTGCTCCTAACCAGTTTCTGCATCACATGTTCCCCTCCACACCAGCTTCTCCATCACATGTTCCCCTCCTAACCAGCTTCTCCATCACATTCTCCTTTCCTAACCAACTTCTCCATCACATGCTTCCCTCCTCACCAGCTTCTCCGTAACATGCTACCCTCCTCACCAGTTCTCCATCACATGCTCCCTTCTTAACCAGTTTCTTCATCACATGCTCCCCTCCTCACTAGCTTCTCTGTCTCATGCTCCCCTCCTAACCAGCTTCTCCATCACATGCTTCGCTCCTCACCACCTTCTCTGTCACATGCTCCCCTCCTAACAAGCTTCTCCGTCACATGCTCCCTTCCTCACCAGCTTCTCCGTCACATGCACCCCTCCTCACCAGCTTCTCCGTCACATGCTCCCCTCCTCACCAGCTTCTCTGTTGCATGCTCCCCTCCTAACCAGCTTCTTCATCACATTCTCCCCTCCTAGCCAGCTTCTCCGTCACATGCTCCCCTCCTCACCAGCTTTTCAGTCGCATGCTTCCCTCCTAACCAGATTCTCCATTGCATGCTCCCCTCCTTGCCAGCTTCTCCGGTGCATGCTCCCCTGCTATCCAGCTTCTCTGTTGCATGCTCCCCTCCTAGCCAGCTTCTCAGCCGCATGCTCCCCACCTTACAAGCTTCTCCGTCACATGCTCCCCTCCTCACCAGCTTCTCCATCACATGCTCCCCTCCTAACCAGTTCTCCATCACATGCTCCTCTCCTCACCAGCTTCTCCGTCATATGCTCTCCTCCTAACCAGCTTCTCCGTCACATGCTCTGCTCCTAACCAGTTTCTCCATCACATGTTCCCCTCCACACCAGCTTCTCCATCACATGTTCCCCTCCTAACAAGCATCTCCGTCACATTCTCCTTTCCTAACCAGCTTCTCCATCACATGCTTCCCTCCTCACCAGCTTCTCCATCCCATGCTCCCCTCCTAACCAACTTCTCCATCACATGCTCCTCTCCTCACCAGCTTCTCCGTCATATGCTCTCCTCCTAACCAGCTTCTCCATCACATGCTCTGCTCCTAACCAGTTTCTGCATCACATGTTCCCCTCGACACCAGCTTCTCCATCACATGTTCCCCTCCTAACCAGCTTCTCCGTCACATTCTCCTTTCCTAACCAGCTTCTCCATCACATGCTTCCCTCCTCACCAGCTTCTTCGTCACACGATCCCCTCCTCACCAGTTCTCCTTCACATGCTCCCTTCTTAACCAGTTTCTTCATCACATGCTCCCCTCCTCACTAGCTTCTCTGTCTCATGCTCCCCTCCTAACCAGCTTCTCCATCACATGCTTCGCTACTCACCACCTTCTCTGTCACATGCTCCCCTCCTAACAAGCTTCTCCGTCACATGCTCCCCTCCTCACCAGCTTCTCCGTCACATGCTCCCCTCCTCACCAGCTTCTCTGTTGCATGCTCCCCTCCTAACCAGCTTCTCCATCACATTCTCCCCTCCTAGCCAGCTTCTCCGTCACATGCTCCCCTCCTCACCAGCTTCTAAATCACATGCTCCCCTCCTAACCAGCTTCTCCGTCACATGCTCCCCTCCTCACCAGCTTTTCAGTCGCATGCTTCCCTCCTAACCAGATCCTCCATTGCATGCTCCCCTCCTAGCCAGCTTCTCCGGTGCATGCTCCCCTGCTATCCAGCTTCTCTGTCGCATGCTCCCCTCCTAGCCAGCTTCTCAGCCACATGCTCCCCACCTTACAAGCTTCTCCGTCACATGCTCCCCTCCTCACCAGCTTCTCCATCACATGCTCCCCTCCTAACCAGTTCTCCATCACATGCTCCTCTCCTCACCAGCTTCTCCGTCACATGCTCTGCTCCTAACCAGTTTCTGCATCACACGTTCCCCTCCACACAAGCTTCTCCATCACATGTTCCCCTCCTAACCAGCTTCTCCGTCACATTCTCCTTTCCTAACCAGCTTCTCCATCACATGCTTCCCTCCTCCCCAGCTTCTCCGTCACATGCTCCGCTCCTAACCAGCTTCTCCCCCGCATGCTTCCCTCCTAACCAGCTTCTCCCCCGCATGCTTCCCTCCTAACCAGCTTCTCCGTCACATGCTCCTCTCCTCACCAGCTTCTCCGTCACATGCTCCCTTCCTAACCAGCTTCTCTATCACATGCTCCCCTCCTCACCAGCTTCTCTGTCACATGCTCCCCTCCTCACCAGCTTCTCCGTCACATGCACCTCTCCTCATCAGCTTCTCCATCACATGCTTCCCTCCTCACCAGCTTCTCCGTCCCATGCTCCCCTCCTAACCAACTTCTCCATCACATGCTCCTCTCCTCACCAGCTTCTCCGTCATATGTTCTCCTCCTAACCAGCTTCTCCGTCACATGCTCTGCTCCTAACCAGTTTCTGCATCACATGTTCCCCTCCACACCAGCTTCTCCATCACATGTTCCCCTTTTAACCAGCTTCTCCGTCACATTCTCCTTTCCTAACCAGCTTCTCCATCACATGCTTCCCTCCTCACCAGCTTCTCCGTCACACGATCCCCTCCTCACCAGTTCTCCTTCACATGCTCCCTTCTTAACCAGTTTCTTCATCACATGCTCCCCTCCTCACTAGCTTCTCTGTCTCATGTTCCCCTCCTAACCAGCTTCTCCATCACATGCTTCGCTCCTCACCACCTTCTCTGTCACGTGCTCCCCTCCTAACAAGCTTCTCCGTCACATGCTCCCCTCCACACCAGCTTCTCCATCACATGTTCCCCTCCTAACCAGCTTCTCCGTCACATTCTCCTTTCCTAACCAGCTTCTCCATCACATGCTTCCCTCCTCACCAGCTTCTCCGTCACACGATCCCCTCCTCACCAGTTCTCCTTCACATGCTCCCTTCTTAACCAGTTTCTTCATCACATGCTCCCCTCCTAACAAGCTTCTCCGTCACATGCTCCCCTCCTCACCAGCTTCTCCGTCACATGCTCCCCTCCTCACCAGCTTCTCTGTTGCATGCTCCCCTCCTAACCAGCTTCTCCATCACATTCTCCCCTCCTAGCCAGCTTCTCCGTCACATGATCCCCTCCTCACCAGCTTCTAAATCACATGCTCCCCTCCTAACCAGCTTCTCCGTCACATGCTCCCCTCCTCACCAGCTTTTCAGTCGCATGCTTCCCTCCTAACCAGATTCTCCATTGCATGCTCCCCTCCTAGCCAGCTTCTCCGGTGCATGTTCCCCTGCTATCCAGCTTCTCTGTCGCATGCTCCCCTCCTAGCCAGCTTCTCAGCCACATGCTCCCCACCTTACAAGCTTCTCCGTCACATGCTCCCCTCCTCACCAGCTTCTCCATCACATGCTCCCCTCCTAACCAGTTCTCCATCACATGCTCCTCTCCTCACCAGCTTCTCCGTCACATGCTCTGCTCCTAACCAGTTTCTGCATCACATGTTCCCCTCCACACAAGCTTCTCCATCACATGTTCCCCTCCTAACCAGCTTCTCCGTCACATTCTCCTTTCCTAACCAGCTTCTCCATCACATGCTACCCTCCTCCCCAGCTTCTCTGTCACATGCTCCGCTCCTAACCAGCTTCTCGCCCGCATGCTTCCCTCCTAACCAGCTTCTCCGTCACATGCTCCTCTCCTCACCAGCTTCTCCGTCACATGCTCCCTTCCTAACCAGCTTCTCTATCACATGCTCCCCTACTCACCAGCTTCTCTGTCACATGCTCCCATCCTCACCAGCTTCTCTGTCACATGCTCCCCTCCTCACCAGCTTCTCCGTCACATGCACCTCTCCTCACCAGCTTCTCCGTCGCGTGCTCCCCTCCTAAACAGCTTCTCCGTCGCATGCTCCCCTCCAAATCAGCTTCTCCATCACATGTTCCCCTCCTAACCAACTTCTCCATCACATGCTCCCCTCCTAACCAGCTTCTCCGTCACATGCTCCCCTCCTTACCAGCTTCTCCATCACATGCTCCCCTCCTCACCGGCTTCTCCATCGCATGCTCCTCTCCTCACCAGCTTCTCCGTCACATGCTCCCTTCCTAACCAGCTTCTCTACCACATGCTCCCCTCCTCACCAGTCTCTCCATCACATGCTCCCTTCCTAACCAGCTTCTCTATCACATGCTCCTCTCCTCACCAGCTTCTCTGTCACATGCTCCCCTTCTAACCAGCTTCTCCGTCGCATGCTCCACTCCTAACCAGCTTCTCCGTCACATGCTCCCCTCCTAACCAGCTTCTCCATCACATGCTCCCCTCCTCACCAGCCTCTCCATCACATGCTCCCCTCCTAACCAGCCTTTCCATCACATGCTCCCCTCCTAACCAGCCTCTCCATCACATGCTCCCTTCCTAACCAGCTTCTCTATCACATGCTCCCCTCCTCACCAGCTTCTCTGTCACATGCTCCCCTTCTAACCAGCTTCTCCGTCGCATGCTCCACTCCTAACCAGCTTCTCCGTCACATGCTCCCCTCCTAACCAGCCTCTCCATCACATGCTCCCCTCCTAACCAGTCTCTCCATCACATGCTCCTATCCTCACCAGCTTCTCCGTCGCATGCTCCCCTCCTAACCAACTTCTCCATCACATGTTCCCCTCCTAACCAGCTTCTCCATCACATGCTCCCCTCCTAACCAGCTTCTCCATCACATGCTCCCCTCCTCACCAGCTTCTCTGTCACATGCGCCTCTCCTCACCAGCTACTCCGTCACATGCTCCCCTCCTCACCAGCTTCTCTATCACATGCTCCCCTCCTAACCAGCCTCTCCACCACATGCTCCCTTCCTAACCAGCTTCTCCATCACATGCTCCCCTCCTCACCAGCTTCTCCGTCACATGCGCCTCTCCTCACCAGCTTCTCCGTCGCATTCTCCCCTCCTAACCAGCTATTCCATCACATGCTCCCCTCTTAAACAGCTTCTCCATCGCATGCTCCCCTCCAAATCAGCTTCTCTATCGCATGCTCCCCTCTTAACCAGCTTCTCCGTCACATGTTCCCCCCCTAACCAGCTTCTCCATCACATGCTCCCCTCCTAACCAGCTTCTCCATCTCATGCTTACCTCCTAACCAGCTTCTTCATCACATGCTCCCCTCCTCACCAGGTTCTCCGTTGCATGCTTCCCTCCTAACCAGCATCTTCATCAGATGCTCCCCTCCTAACCAGCTTCTCCATCACATGCTCCCCTCCTCACCAGCTTCTCCATCGCATGCTTCCATCCTAACCAGCATCTTCATCACATGCTCCCCTCCTAACCAGCTTCTCCATCACATGCTCCCCTCCTCACCAGCTTCTCCGTCGCATATTCCCCTCCTCACCAGCTTCTCCATCACATGCTCCCCCACACTCTAAGAAATAAATCACAATAACCACAGTGAGGGTGTATATATGAAGAAATTATATCACATAACCGTGTATTTGTAGAGGCGTCTGCTGCTATAAACACAGGGAGTGGCTCAGCACCCCCCACACTCAGCAACCTTGGGAGCGATGTACTGCTGGATAAGGGGTTTTGGACATTAATCCTGCTCCTTAACCAACGTAGCGCCCCCGCTGAGAGAAGCAAGCTGCAGACTCTTCTGACAACAGTTGCTGAGTGGTAACTTGTGTGCAACACACTAAATGCACCTATTCCACTGTTTTGATGTACGCAGATTTATTACCCTGTAATTACTAATATATAGCATTACTTGCTTCACTATTTGGCGTTGTGCGCTGTTTCTCCATCACATGCTCCCCTCCTCACCAGCTTCTCCGTCGCATGCTCCTTCCTCAACAGCTTCTCCGTCACATGCTCCCTTCCTAATCAGCTTCTCCATCACATGCTCCCCTCCTCACCAGCTTCTCCGTCGCATGCTCCCCTCCTATCCAGCTTCTCTGTCGCATGCTCCCCTCCTAGCCAGCTTTTCAGCCGCATGCTCCCCACCTTACCAGCTTCTCCATCACATGCTCCTCTCCTAACCAGTTCTCCATCACATGCTCCTCTCCTCACCAGCATCTCCGTCACATGCTCCCCTCCTAACCAGCTTCTCCGTCACATGCTCTGCTCCTAACCAGTTTCTGCATCACATGTTCCCCTCCACACCAGCTTCTCCATCACATGTTCCCCTCCTAACCAGATTCTCCATCACATTCTCTTTCCTAACCAGCTTCTCCATCACATGCTTCCCTCCTCACCAGCTTCTCCGTCGCATGCTCCGCTCCTAACCAGCTTCTCCCCCGCATGCTGCCCTTCTAACCAGCTTCTCCATCACATGCTCCTCTCCTCACCAGCTTCTCCGTCACATGCTCCCTTCCTAACCAGCTTCTCTATCACATGCTCCCCTCCTCACCAGCTTCTCCGTCACATGCTCTACTCCTAACCAGCTTCCCCGTCACATGTTCCCCTCCTAACCAGCTTCTCCGTTGCATGCTCCCCTCCTAACAAGCCTCTCCGTCACATGCTCCCCTCCTAACCAGCTTCGCCATCACATGCTCCCCTCCTCACCAGCTTCTCCGTCACATGCGCCTCTCCTCACCAGCTTCTCCGTCGCATGCTCCCCTCCTAACCAGCTTCTCCGTCGCATGCTCCCATCCTAACCAGCTATTCCATCACATGCTCTCCTCCTAAACAGCTTCTCCGTCGCACGCTCCCCTCAAAATCAGCTTCTCTATCCCATGCTCCCCTCCTAACCAGCTTCTCCATCACATGTTCCCCTCCTAACCAGCTTCTCTGTCACATGCTCCCCTCCTAACCAGCTTCTCCATCGCATGCTTCCCTCCTAACCAGCTTCTCCATCACATGCTCCCCTCCTCACCAGCTTCTCCGTCGCATGCTCCCCTCCTAACCAGCTTCTCCATCGCATGCTTCCCTCCTAACCAGTTTCTCCATCACATGCTCCCCTCCTAACCAGCTTCTCCATCACATGCTCCCCTCCTCACCAGCTTCTCCGTCGCATGCTCCCCTCCTAGCCAGCTTCTCCGTCGCATGCTCCCATCCTAACCAGCTATTCCATCACATGCTCTCCTCCTAAACAGCTTCTCCATCGCATGCTCCCCTCAAAATCAGCTTCTCTATCCCATGCTCCCCTCCTAACCAGCTTCTCCATCACATGCTCCCCTCCTCACCAGCTTCTCCATCACATGCTCCCCTCCTCACCAGGTTCTCCGTCGCATGCTCCCCTCCTCAACAGCTTCTACGTCACATGCTCCCTTCCTAACCAGCTTCTCCATCACATGCTCCCCTCCTCACCAGCTTCTCCGTCGCATGCTCCCCTCCTCACCAGCTTCTCCATCACATGCTCCCTTCCTAACCAGCTTCTCTAGCACATGCTCCCCTCCTCACCAGCTTCTCTGTCACTTGCTCCCCTTCTAATAGCTTCTCCGTCGCATGCTCCCCTCCTAACCAGCTTCTCTGTCGCATGCACCCCTCCTAACCAGCCTCTCCGTCACATGCTCCCCTCCTAACCAGCTTCTCCATCACATGCTCCTCTCATCACCAGTTTCTCCGTCACATGCTCCCCTCCTAACCAGCTTCTCCCTCGCATGCTTCCCTCCTAACAGCTTCTCCGTTGCATGCTCCCCTCCTATACAGCTTCTCCATCGCATGCTTGCCTCCTAACCAGCTTCTCCGTCGCATGCTCCCCTCCTAGCCAGCTTCTCCGTTACATGCTCCCCTCCTATCCAGCTTCTCCATCACATGTTCCCCTCCTAACCAGTTTCTCCGTCACATGCTCCTCTCCTTACCAGCTTCTCCTTTGCATGCTCCCCTCATCACCAGTTTCTCCGTTGCATGCTTCCCTCCTAACCAGCTTCTCGTCGCATGCTCCGCTCCTAACCAGCTTCTCCCCCGCATGCTGCCCTCCTAACCAGCTTCTCCCTCACATGCTTCCCTCCTCACCAGCTTCTCCATCACATGCTCCTCTCCTCACCAGCTTCTCCGTCACATGCTCCCTTCCTAACCAGCTTCTCTATCACATGCTCCCCTCCTCACCAGCTTCTCCGTCACATGCTCTACTACTAACCAGCTTCCCCGTCACATGTTCCCCTCCTAACCAGCTTCTCCGTTGCATGCTCCCCTCCTAACAAGCCTCTCCGTCACATGCTCCCCTCCTAACCAGCTTCGCCATCACATGCTCCCCTCCTCACCAGCTTCTCCGTCACATGCGCCTCTCCTCACCAGCTTCTCCGTCGCATGCTCCCCTCCTAACCAGCTTCTCCGTCGCATGCTCCCATCCTAACCAGCTATTCCATCACATGCTCTCCTCCTAAACAGCTTCTCCGTCGCACGCTCCCCTCAAAATCAGCTTCTCTATCCCATGCTCCCCTACTAACCAGCTTCTCCATCACATGTTCCCCTCCTAACCAGCTTCTCCATCACATGTTCCCCTCCTAACCAGCTTCTCTGTCACATGCTCCCCTCCTAACCAGCTTCTCCATCGCATGCTTCCCTCCTAACCAGCTTCTCCGTCACATGCTCCCCTCCTCACCAGCTTCTCCGTCGCATGATCCCCTCCTAACCAGCTTCTCAATCGCATGCTTCCCTCCTAACCAGTTTCTCCATCACATGCTCCCCTCCTAACCAGCTTCTCCATCACATGCTCCCCTCCTCACCAGCTTCGCCATCACATGCTCCCCTCCTCACCAGCTTCTCCGTCACATTCGCCTCTCCTCACCAGCTTCTCCGTCGCATGCTCCCCTCCTAACCAGCTTCTCCGTCGCATGCTCCCATCCTAACCAGCTATTCCATCACATGCTCTCCTCCTAAACAGCTTCTCCGTCGCACGCTCCCCTCAAAATCAGCTTCTCTATCCCATGCTCCCCTACTAACCAGCTTCTCCATCACATGTTCCCCTCCTAACCAGCTTCTCTTTCACATGCTCCCCTCCTAACCAGCTTCTCCATCGCATGCTTTCCTCCTAACCAGCTTCTCTGTCACATGCTCCCCTCCTCACCAGCTTCTCCATCGCATGCTTCCCTCCTAACCAGTTTCTCCATCACATGCTCCCCTCCTAACCAGCTTCTCCATCACATGCTCCCCTCCTCACCAGCTTCTCCGTCGCATGCTTCTATCCTAACCAGCTATTCCATCACATGCTCTCCTCCTAAACAGCTTCTCCATCGCATGCTCCCCTCAAAATCAGCTTCTCTATCCCATGCTCCCTCCTAACCAGCTTCTCCATCACATGCTCCCCTCCTCACCAGCTTCTCCATCACATGCTCCCCTCTTCACCAGATTCTCCGTCGCATGCTCCCCTCCTCAACAGCTTCTACGTCACATGCTCCCTTCCTAACCAGCTTCTCCATCACATGCTCCCCTCCTCACCAGCTTCTCCGTCGCATGCTCCCCTCCTCACCAGCTTCTCCATCACATGCTCCCTTCCTAACCAGCTTCTCTAGCACATGCTCCCCTCCTCACCAGCTTCTCTGTCACTTGCTCCCCTTCTAATAGCTTCTCCGTCGCATGCTCCCCTCCTAACCAGCTTCTCTGTCGCATGCACCCCTCCTAACCAGCCTCTCCGTCACATGCTCCCCTCCTAACCAGCTTCTCCATCACATGCTCCTCTCGTCACCAGTTTCTCCGTCACATGCTCCCCTCCTAACCAGCTTCTCCCTCGCATGCTTCCCTCCTAACCAGCTTCTCCATCACATGCTCCCCTCCTAACCAGCTTCTCCGTCACATGCTCCCCTCCTTACCAGCTTCTCCATCACATGCTCCCCTCCTCACCGGCTTCTCCATCGCATGCTCCTCTCCTCACCAGCTTCTCCGTCACATGCTCCCTTCCTAACCAGCTTCTCTATCACATGCTCCCCTCCTCACCAGTCTCTCCATCACATGCTCCCTTCCTAACCAGCTTCTCTATCACATGCCCCTCTCCTCACCAGCTTCTCTGTCACATGCTCCCCTTCTAACCAGCTTCTCCGTCGCATGCTCCACTCCTAACCAGCTTCTCCGTCACATGCTCCCCTCCTAACCAGCTTCTCCATCACATGCTCCCCTCCTCACCAGCCTCTCCATCACATGCTCCCCTCCTAACCAGCCTCTCCATCACATGCTCCCCTCCTAACCAGCCTCTCCATCACATGCTCCCTTCCTAACCAGCTTCTCTATCACATGCTCCCCTCCTCACCAGCTTCTCTGTCACATGCTCCCCTTCTAACCAGCTTCTCCGTCGCATGCTCCACTCCTAACCAGCTTCTCCGTCACATGCTCCCCTCCTAACCAGCCTCTCCATCACATGCTCCCCTCCTAACCAGTCTCTCCATCACATGCTCCTCTCCTCACCAGCTTCTCCGTCGCATGCTCCCCTCCTAACCAGCTTCTCCATCACATGTTCCCCTCCTAACCAGCTTCTCCATCACATGCTCCCCTCCTAACCAGCTTCTCCATCACATGCTCCCCTCCTCACCAGCTTCTCTGTCACATGCGCCTCTCCTCACCAGCTTCTCCGTCACATGCTCCCCTCCTCACCAGCTTCTCTATCACATGCTCCCCTCCTAACCAGCCTCTCCGTCACATGATCCCCTCCTAACCAGCCTCTCCATCACATGCTCCCCTCCTAACCAGTCTCTCCATCACATGCTACTCTCCTCACCAGCTTCTCCGTCGCATGCTCCCCTCCTAACCAGCTTCTCCATCACATGTTCCCCTCCTAACCAGCTTCTCCATCACATGCTCCCCTCCTAACCAGCTTCTCCATCACATGCTCCCCTCCTCACCAGCTTCTCCGTCACATGCGCCTCTCCTCACCAGCTTCTCCGTCGCATGCTCCCCTCCTAACCAGCTATTCCATCACATGCTCCCCTCTTAAACAGCTTCTCCATCGCATGCTCCCCTCCAAATCAGCTTCTCTATCGCATGCTCCCCTCTTAACCAGCTTCTCCGTCACATGTTCCCCTCCTAACCAGCTTCTCCATCACATGCTCCCCTCCTAACCAGCTTCTCCATCTCATGCTTACCTCCTAACCAGCTTCTTCATCACATGCTCCCCTCCTCACCAGGTTCTCCGTTGCATGCTTCCCTCCTAACCAGCATCTTCATCAGATGCTCCCCTCCTAACCAGCTTCTCCATCACATGCTCCCCTCCTCACCAGCTTCTCCATCGCATGCTTCCATCCTAACTAGCATCTTCATCACATGCTCCCCTCCTAACCAGCTTCTCCATCACATGCTCCCCTCCTCACCAGCTTCTCCGTCGCATGTTCCCCTCCTCACCAGCTTCTCCATCACAAGCTCCCCCACACTCTAAGAAATAAATCACAATAACCACAGTGAGGGTGTATATATGAAGAAATTATATCACATAACCGTGTATTTGTAGAGGCGTCTGCTGCTATAAACACAGGGAGTGGCTCAGCACCCCCCACACTCAGCAACCTTGGGAGCGATGTACTGCTGGATAAGGGGTTTTGGACATTAATCCTGCTCCTGAACCAACGTAGTGCCCCCGCTGAGAGAAGCAAGCTGCAGACTCTTCTGACAACAGTTGCTGAGTGGTAACTTGTGTGCAACACACTAAATGCACCTATTCCACTGTTTTGATGTACGCAGATTTATTACCCTGTAATTACTAATATATAGCATGACTTGCTTCACTATTTGGCGTTGTGCGCTGTTTCTCCATCACATGCTCCCCTCCTCACCAGCTTCTCCGTCGCATGCTCCTTCCTCAACAGCTTCTCCGTCACATGCTCCCTTCCTAACCAGCTTCTCCATCACATGCTCCCCTCCTCACCAGCTTCTCCGTCGCATGCTCCCCTCCTATCCAGCTTCTCTGTCGCATGCTCCCCTCCTAGCCAGCTTTTCAGCCGCATGCTCCCCACCTTACCAGCTTCTCCATCACATGCTCCTCTCCTAACCAGTTCTCCATCACATGCTCCTCTCCTCACCAGCATCTCCGTCACATGCTCCCCTCCTAACCAGCTTCTCCGTCACATGCTCTGCTCCTAACCAGTTTCTGCATCACATGTTCCCCTCCACACCAGCTTCTCCATCACATGTTCCCCTCCTAACCAGATTCTCCATCACATTCTCCTTTCCTAACCAGCTTCTCCATCACATGCTTCCCTCCTCACCAGCTTCTCCGTCGCATGCTCCGCTCCTAACCAGCTTCTCCCCCGCATGCTGCCCTCCTAACCAGCTTCTCCCTCACATGCTTCCCTCCTCACCAGCTTCTCCATCACATGCTCCTCTCCTCACCAGCTTCTCCGTCACATGCTCCCTTCCTAACCAGCTTCTCTATCACATGCTCCCCTCCTCAACAGCTTCTCCGTCACATGCTCTACTCCTAACCAGCTTCCCCGTCACATGTTCCCCTCCTAACCAGCTTCTCCGTTGCATGCTCCCCTCCTAACAAGCCTCTCCGTCACATGCTCCCCTCCTAACCAGCTTCGCCATCACATGCTCCCCTCCTCACCAGCTTCTCCGTCACATGCGCCTCTCCTCACCAGCTTCTCCGTCGCATGCTCCCCTCCTAACCAGCTTCTCCGTCGCATGCTCCCATCCTAACCAGCTATTCCATCACATGCTCTCCTCCTAAACAGCTTCTCCGTCGCACGCTCCCCTCAAAATCAGCTTCTCTATCCCATGCTCCCCTCCTAACCAGCTTCTCCATCACATGTTCCCCTCCTAACCAGCTTCTCTGTCACATGCTCCCCTCCTAACCAGCTTCTCCATCGCATGCTTCCCTCCTAACCAGCTTCTCCATCACATGCTCCCCTCCTCACCAGCTTCTCCGTCGCATGCTCCCCTCCTAACCAGCTTCTCCATCGCATGCTTCCCTCCTAACCAGTTTCTCCATCACATGCTCCCCTCCTAACCAGCTTCTCCATCACATGCTCCCCTCCTCACCAGCTTCTCCGTCGCATGCTCCCATCCTAACCAGCTATTCCATCACATGCTCTCCTCCTAAACAGCTTCTCCATCGCATGCTCCCCTCAAAATCAGCTTCTCTATCCCATGCTCCCCTCCTAACCAGCTTCTCCATCACATGCTACCCTCCTCACCAGCTTCTCCATCACATGCTCCCCTCTTCACCAGGTTCTCCGTCGCATGCTCCCCTCCTCAACAGCTTCTACGTCACATGCTCCCTTCCTAACCAGCTTCTCCATCACATGCTCCCCTCCTCACCAGCTTCTCCGTCGCATGCTCCCCTCCTCACCAGCTTCTCCATCACATGCTCCCTTCCTAACCAGCTTCTCTAGCACATGCTCCCCTCCTCACCAGCTTCTCTGTCACTTGCTCCCCTTCTAATAGCTTCTCCGTCGCATGCTCCCCTCCTAACCAGCTTCTCTGTCGCATGCACCCCTCCTAACCAGCCTCTCCGTCACATGCTCCCCTCCTAACCAGCTTCTCCATCACATGCTCCTCTCATCATCAGTTTCTCCGTCACATGCTCCCCTCCTAACCAGCTTCTCCCTCGCATGCTTCCCTCCTAACAGCTTCTCCGTTGCATGCTCCCCTCCTATACAGCTTCTCCATCGCATGCTTGCCTCCTAACCAGCTTCTCCGTCGCATGCTCCCCTCCTAGCCAGCTTCTCCGTTACATGCTCCCCTCCTATCCAGCTTCTCCATCACATGTTCCCCTCCTAACCAGTTTCTCCGTCACATGCTCCTCTCCTTACCAGCTTCTCCTTTGCATGCTCCCCTCATCACCAGTTTCTCCGTCACATGCTCCCCTCCTAACCAGCTTCTCCGTCACATGCTCCCCTCCTAGCCAGCTTCTCCGCCATATGCTCCCCTCCTAACCAGCTTCTCCGTCACATGCTCCCCTCCTCACCAGCTTCTCCTTCGCATGCTCCCCTCATCACCAGTTTCTCCGTTGCATGCTTCCCTCCTAACCAGCTTCTCGTCGCATGCTCCGCTCCTAACCAGCTTCTCCCCCGCATGCTGCCCTCCTAACCAGCTTCTCCCTCAAATGCTTCCCTCCTCACCAGCTTCTCCATCACATGCTCCTCTCCTCACCAGCTTCTCCGTCACATGTTCCCTTCCTAACCAGCTTCTCTATCACATGCTCCCCTCCTCACCAGCTTCTCCGTCACATGCTCTACTCCTAACCAGCTTCCCCGTCACATGTTCCCCTCCTAACCAGCTTCTCCGTTGCATGCTCCCCTCCTAACAAGCCTCTCCGTCACATGCTCCCCTCCTAACCAGCTTCGCCATCACATGCTCCCCTCCTCACCAGCTTCTCCGTCACATGCGCCTCTCCTCACCAGCTTCTCCGTCGCATGCTCCCCTCCTAACCAGCTTCTCCGTCGCATGCTCCCATCCTAACCAGCTTTTCCATCACATGCTCTCCTCCTAAACAGCTTCTCCGTCGCACGCTCCCCTCAAAATCAGCTTCTCTATCCCATGCTCCCCTACTAACCAGCTTCTCCATCACATGTTCCCCTCCTAACCAGCTTCTCTGTCACATGCTCCCCTCCTAACCAGCTTCTCCATCGCATGCTTCCCTCCTAACCAGCTTCTCCGTCACATGCTCCCCTCCTCACCAGCTTCTCCGTCGCATGATCCCCTCCTAACCAGCTTCTCCATCGCATACTTCCCTCCTAACCAGTTTCTCCATCACATGCTCCCCTCCTAACCAGCTTCTCCATCACATGCTCCCCTCCTCACCAGCTTCTCCGTCGCATGCTCCAATCCTAACCAGCTATTCCATCACATGCTCTCCTCCTAAACAGCTTCTCCATCGCATGCTCCCCTCAAAATCAGCTTCTCTATCCCATGCTCCCTCCTAACCAGCTTCTCCATCACATGCTCCCCTCCTCACCAGCTTCTCCATCACATGCTCCCCTCTTCACCAGGTTCTCCGTCGCATGCTCCCCTCCTCAACAGCTTCTACGTCACATGCTCCCTTCCTAACCAGCTTCTCCATCACATGCTCCCCTCCTCACCAGCTTCTCCGTCGCATGCTCCCCTCCTCACCAGCTTCTCCATCACATGCTCCCTTCCTAACCAGCTTCTCTAGCACATGCTCCCCTCCTCACCAGCTTCTCTGTCACTTGCTCCCCTTCTAATAGCTTCTCCGTCGCATGCTCCCCTCCTAACCAGCTTCTCTGTCGCATGCACCCCTCCTAACCAGCCTCTCCGTCACATGCTCCCCTCCTAACCAGCTTCTCCATCACATGCTCCTCTCATCACCAGTTTCTCCATCACATGCTCCCCTCCTAACCATCTTCTCCCTCGCATGCTTCCCTCCTAACCAGCTTCTACGTTGCATGCTCCCCTCCTATACAGCTTCTCCATCGCATGCTTCCCTCCTAACCAGCTTCTCCGTCGCATGCTCCCCTCCTAGCCAGCTTCTCCGTTACATGCTCCCCTCCTATCCAGCTTCTCCATCACATGTTCCCCTCCTAACCAGTTTCTCCGTCACATGCTCTTCTCCTTACCAGCTTCTCCTTTGCATGCTCCCCTCATCACCAGTTTCTCCGTCACATGCTCCCCTCCTAACCAGCTTCTCCGTCACATGCTCCCCTCCTAGCCAGCTTCTCCGCCATATGCTCCCCTCCTAACCAGCTTCTCCGTCACATGCTCCCCTCCTTACCAGCTTCTCCTTCGCATGCTCCCCTCATCACCAGTTTCTCCGTTGCATGCTTCCCTCCTAACCAGCTTCTCGTCGCATGCTTCCCTCCTAACCAGTTCTCCATCGCATGCTCCCCTCCTCAACAGCTTCTCCGTCACATGCTCCCCTCCTCACCTGATTCTCCCCTATTTGCTTGTGTGTGTGTGTGTGTGGATTCTGAGTTTTTGCCCAGCCAGCTTTACATGCGGTTTTCTGTTTTCCTGACGTTCTGGAACCAATAGCGGATTCTATACCATCTGTGAAATGGCAAAAATCACCAACAATTAGTGGGGAAAAAAGAGGCCAAGGAGCCCTGAATCTACTCTGCATTTATGTGCAAGCCTGTGAATTGTATCTACAGTATTGAGAAATCCATCTATATGCTTATTTATCTTCTATGGCAGTGAGCGCAATACCTATTTGTTACATGTTTTTATTGATTCAGTAAAACACACATCACTATTGGATTCTGGTATTTTTTCTCTATTTAAAAAAAAAATTAAGGTCCTTTATCAACAGACTGGTCTTTCTGTCGAAAGAGCTGCAAATGAATCAAGGAGATCCTATAAAATGTAGTATTGTTGCACCAAAATGAGTGTTCATACCTGTAGTAGCTCCCTCCTCCTGGCTTCCTTTAAAAGCAGACCACTTACTTGTAGATAGTTTAATGTTCCTTATGGAGTACACCTGAGATACCTGTGAGTACACCTGAGTAGTGAGCAGCTCAAAAGTATGATGCAACTGTAATGCTACCGTAATGTTACTCTAATGCTAGCGTAATGTTACCCATCTGTTGGTTTAGCTCACACTGCTAGAGCTGCTGCCTAGAATAGCAGTGGTTGTGGGTTCTCTTGGGTCTGACACAAGTCCAGTCATATCAACTCTATATAGTTGGTATGGAAATCCCTTTAATGGACTGTAGGATGAAACTCATTTAAATATACTTTGCATAGTTATTACCATATCTCACAGCCAGGTACCTCAGACGTGCTCCTTTTTCAGCACAAGCATGTCTCCTTAATTTATTTGGAGGGACGTTTGAGGGAATATTTATAGGGCTATACATAACTGGAGACACTACTATATTAGTGTCTCCCACCCCCCTTTAGCCTATTGCCCCCCCCCCTTCCTCCTCCAAATTCTCCCACTGCCCCTCCTTTCAATTCTCCAACATATGCTGCCCCCTATCTAGTTTCTCCCTCACATTCTTTTCTCTTCCTTCTATGCCCCCCCTTTCTGACTCTTAACATCTTTCGCTCTCACTCTACCCCCTGCCCTCTCTCACTTGCACTCATCTCTCAACCCCTCCCCGGGCCTTACCTGTGCAGCAGGTCTGTGGACGGACGTTCACAGAGGTACACAATTAGGAGGCTTTATAATGTGAAATTATAATAGGCTTTATTGTGCCTGTTCCTTTTCATCAGGAAAATTATCCAAACGCAGGGGGGGGGGAAAAAAGCTTCCATTCACTTGGGAGTATTTCTAGTGAAACACTATGCAATAATTCACATCTCCCTTAGTCAAGCAGTTCTCGCAGCCCCAAAACATATAACATGAAATAAGCAGATATAAGCAGTCTCTTAAGAATAAAAGTCTTATCTGTTTCTTGGAGGGAAAATCTCACTTCCTGGTTCAGCTTCAGGTGTAGTAGTTTTCCCTGTGTCTTGAATTCAGCTCTGCTGTGCAGAGCTCAAGACCGGTCAGCTCCAGAGATCTGGGTTTCTTTTGGTCAGTCTCTCCTGGGACTCAAGAACCTCTGCTCTGTCTCTCCAAAGGTCAGCTCTCAGTCAGAGCTAGGGAGGAGTTACTTCCTATCTCAAAGGCAGGCTTTTTCTACTACCTGTAATCAGGCAGGTGGTGCTAGTTAATTTGCTACCAGCAGTTAACCACCACACTGCTGGATTAGAGGCACCTTTGTGAACAGGGATAAATCCCCTGTTACATACCTCTCCTGTTTGTGGGAAGCTCGGGCTTACCACGGCCAAAGCCCATCCTTCCACTCTCATTCGAGATCTTTCTGTGACTTGAATGAGAGTGGATGGAGGAAGAGAACCCTCTGTCCCGCTGGGATTGGAGCCCTTTCTCCAGTTTATTTCTGTCTCCTCCCGAAGGTGCTTGAGATCAGCACTCCTCAGTCGCTCGAGGAGGACTTTTTCCACGTAAAGTCTTTTTATCGCATGCGTGGTCATGAGATTTCTGTTGCGTCGGGCACTCCTCTTTTTATAGACAAAGTGTATGGCAACAGTTGTAGAGCAGTTAGGACTAGCCCTTAGAGTTTTCTGCTCTTCTCCACACCACGGAGTCGCCAGTTCACCTTCTTTGGGACTGAGTTGCACCTCCACCTCCTTTTCCAGAGAACGTCCTATTTTTTCAGCTTCCTCAGCTAAGGATTCTTCTGGCTTTGATTCCGCACTCCTAACTCTGTTTGTTGCCTCTTGGGCAGCTGTAGGTTTGGCTAGTGCTTTCTTAGGTGGCTGTATTAGAGTCTCCTTCATATTCTGGAGCTCCGTAATTTTTGTTGTCAAGGTTGCCGCTGCGTCTGTTTCCTCCTTGGTGTACTGACTCAAGGAAATGGAACAGTCTCTCTGTCTCTCCAGCTCTTGCTCCAGTTTCTGAGCCTTCTCACACTCCCTCTCATACAGAGTCACCTGGTATCAAAGCTCCGCCTCCAATGATGCTCTGAAGACATGCAGCGTGGCCTTTAGCTCCTCATACTGCTCTGTGGGGACGTACTGAGTATTCAGACGTTCCTGCAGCGCTTGTACCTCTTTAGCAGCCTGCAGCTTTTCTTCCTGCAGCGTTTGCTGCTTCTCCTCAGCATACTGGAGGTGTGTACGCAGACCTTGCAGTTGGTTCTGCAGTCGGTCCTCTGTTTCAAACATTTCCTCTTTCAAAAGTTTATTTATTTCTTTAAGAGCCTGCAGCTCTTCATTCTTTCCCTTGACGTATTCTGTCAACTCAGAATTTTCTTTTTTAATCTTAAATTTTCTCTTTTTTCAGTCTCTGTACTATTCAGGGCTTCTTTGCAGTCCACCTTCCATTTTTGCACATCTGCTTGGAGGCGGGCTGTCTCCTGGCGTGAGACTTCCATCTCCAGGTTTAAGCTCTCAGTCAGAGCTAGGGAGGAGTTACTTCCTGTCTCAAAGGCAGGCTTTTTCTACTACCTGTAATCAGGCAGGTGGTGCTAGTTAATTTGCTACCAGCAGTTAACCACCACACTGCTGGATTAGAGGCACCTTTGTGAACAGGGATAAGTCCCCTGTTACAAGGTCCATGAGACTCTACCCTTCACTGGGGCGGAGCACCCTCCACCCCCACCAAGCCTGGGGCAGATGTCCCTGCACTCCCACCCTTTCAGCTGCAGAACTGCCAAGATGCTTTCCCAGCTACTAAAATAGACTTTAGCCCTGGCTATAATGCATTTCTTTAAAAAGGACAACAGACACACCACTGCAATCTGTCACAGACTTGCAGCACTAAATGGGTTACATTACTGCTTCTCTGGAATAGAAGAATTTGACAGAAAGGGATCTGATCAGATACCATTCTGGGTGGATGGTGATGGATCCTCAACTTGACACGTATTCCTGGATCCTCTGTTGATAGAAGAGTAGTCTCTGGTGAGTAGTTCTTCCTTTAGTCTTCTTTTATTAATTTCTTGAAAGCTGTCTTCTTTCTTTTCTTCTTTCTTCAGCCAGGATGTTGCCTCGTCAACATCTTCCAGTCCTCTGTGAGGTTCGAGGCCTTATATAAGGCCTATTAGGTCACAGAATAGCAGTCACATTTTACACAACCAATCCGATTGGTACCATGTGATTTCTTCCCTTTGAGGTGACTTCCCTTTTGCTGCAGGACTCTAGCCCTGTTTTGTACACTAAGCTCTTGTGTGGAACCGTATCAAAATCCTTAGCAAAATATAAGTAGACCACATCAACTGCATTGCACTGGTCTAAATTTCTACTTACCTCCTCAAAGAAACTAATAAGGTTAGTTTGGCATGACCTCTCCTTCATAAATCCATGCTGACTATTACTAATAATTTTGTTATCCATTACATATTCCTGAATATTATCCCGTACTAAATCTTCAAATAGCTTCCCCACTATTGATATCAGGATTACAGGTCTGCAATTCCACAGTTAAAATCTAGCTCCCTTTTTAAGTGTAGGTACCACATCTGTTTTTAGCCAATCTTGTGGTACTAAATAATGGTTTGGCTATCACTGAACTTAGCTCCTTAAGAACTCTTGGCTGCATGCGATCGGGGCCAGGTGCCTTATTTACTTTACATTTATCAAGCCGCTTATGCACTCCACTTAACCAATTGTTTATTAACATACAGGTTGTGGCTTCCCCCTGTTGCAATATTTTTGCACTTGACTCCTCCTTGGTAAATACTGTACAGAGGCAAGGAATGTACATGATACCTCCACCTTTTCCTTATCTCCACTAGCTAGCCTGCCCATCTCTCACTGAAAGGGTCCTACATTCTCTTTTGTAATCTTTTTGTTATTGAGATAGTTGAAGAACGGTTGGTTGAATGGTTTCCTCTGTGAGGTTTCCTATGTTTTTCCAGTGGTCCTTCTCATTTCTACATCTTCCGTACTTTGACTTTGCTCCTTAATACTCTCATTAATTTTATTACTAAATTCTACACGACACATTGTACATTATTTGATAATATGTACAGTACATTCATGTATTTGCTAGGATTGTTCACTAGATGGCATTATGTATCTTTATTAAAAAGGAATAACATATTTAGGGAAAACTCCAGCAATTAAAGCCAGCAGAGATAAGAAATGTGACTATAAAAATAATATATGTTTTCTTTACAATTATCAAAGCTTTGTTGAATTATTTAACTGTATTTGCCCCCATCATTTGTTTGTGAATTTTGATGAAATCTTTGCTTCTTCTCCTACTGTATACAACAAAAAAAGCCCCAATGCAACACACAAATGATAAAAGTATATATATATAGTATAAGGTGCATTTAGTTACTCTAAGGCCAAAGCGCTATAAGCCTGCAGCCACGTCACGGCATGTCCAGTATGCAGGTCCTAACACTACTGTACCTGTGAAAATTCTCACTTACCTCTGCAGAGGTGGGAGAAATGTCTTAATAGACCTGCCTTCGACAAGTGCATGAAAAGGACCCACTACTTAAAAAGTGGGGAGGGTAAGAGGGAAGAGGGGTAACTGACCTTCAAACAACTGTTACCAGTTGACAATTAAAAAACAGACACAATCCCTGATTTCCTCCATTACTTCAGCCTAACGGAACGCTTTCCATCCTTACTGCCACAGTCTATCAATTGTCAGCACCCGCGCAGTAAAAAAATGTTAAACTGGGTCAAATGTTCAAGCAGGGTTCCTTAGCACAAGCCTTTCAAATTAAAAGAAGTTGTCAGCTGCCAAGTTACTTGTGATCCAATTAATATACGGTATTTTATACATCGTGTTCTGCTACTGTACTGTAGTTGTTTCCTTTTCAAAGAAACTGATCATTAATTTAAATATGTTGTTCTATGTAACAGACTATCAGCCTTTTTTAATTTTTTTTATTAAAGTCTTGTGGCTGCAAACCTGTGAGAGTATAGATTACCTCTTATTCTAGCACTAATATGAATCTGAAATGTTTCCCTCCTACCGTATATTTTGTGTAATGGGTATTCCCCCACCCCCAAACGCAGATAGAGTGCATGTGAGGGGGAACCTATATGTTACCAGGTGTGGTGCAATATACCTGTTAAGCTCATAGGAGGCCTGAGCCTCCGCCAGTGAGAGCCTGGGGTGAATCCTCTGGAACGATCTTACTTACAGCGCCTCCACCTGTGTAGGATTCTAGGAGTGTAGAATGTTCCCTACACAGGACCCACATATAGTAACCACATACACAGGAGTATAAGTATAACAGTTTACTATTTGCAGAATCAAATATAACACATACACATACTGTACATCAACAATAACCCTCAGTGTCACCCTGTAACACTACTAAGTACAACTATCCTCCTTCTCACCGTGCCTTAACCCCACACTGTATTCCCAAAGTCTTTGTACCCAAAAGTCCCAATAGTCCCCTCAACCCCACCCATGTGTGGGACAGCGCTGCCCACTAAGATGAAGTGTATAGGTGGTGCACTTGGTGACTTGGATAATACCTGCCCGGTGCTCCTGCAACCAGGTACCGCAGAACTGCGGAAGAGGACCCGTCTGTATCCAGCACTGTATTTGAAAGTTTAAATCATAGCCCCCTCTTCACTTCTTGAAACTGTACCTAGTAATATCCTTTAGCCTTTCCTGATAAGTCTGTAGGTACATTTCGTAGCCCTTCTTTGAACAATCTCCAAGTTATTAATGTCCTTCAGCGATATGGTCTCCAAAACAGATCACAGTACTCCAGGTGAGGTCTGCAAAGTGGGTATCATTACCTCTTCCTAGCAAGAAAGCATCTTGCTGGCTTTCACCATTGATTCGCTACCTTGTTTGTCTACTTTAAAGTCAGCTGAAATAAACACGGAGTTCCCTTACATCTATGGTACTTTACATTATAGTACCAGTATAGTAGTTAATCCTGTGTTCTGCCTTTGGAATTTTATGATCCAATGCATTATGTTGCAATTTTTGGCTTTACATGGAAGTTGCCCAAATGTACAATTCCTCTAATCTACTTAAATCATTCCTAATTTTATTTGCCCCTCCGGGTGTCAACCTTGTTGCAGATCTTTGCGTCATCTGCCAAAAGGCACACTTTCCCTTCCAGGCCATTTATAATGTCACTGATAAAGATATTAAAGAGCACCGGTCCCAGTACAGATCCCTGAGGAACTTCATTGGTCACCTTCCCCTTTTCTGCACTTACTCCATTTACCACAAGCCTCCGGTGCCTATCCTTCAACCAAAATATTATCCAATCAACTACCTTACAATTTAATCCCAAGCATTGCAACTTGTGTGTCAGTCATCCATATGGGAGAGTGTCGAATGCCTTACTAAAATCTAGGTTAGCAATATATATTGGTCCACCATGATCTCTTACCTCGTTCACCCAGTCCCAAAAATCTATTAGATTTGTTTGACATTATCTTCCCCCAGTAAATCCATGCTGCCTGAGATCTTGTAAGCAACAATTCTTCTTTTTTAACGTCTGTGTGTCCTTGGTTATGCGCGTGCGCGCCTGTGTCTGCACCGCCCCCCTGCTCTGTAGGCACTCTCCATGGGTTACACAGTGAGCATGTTAGCAGTTGGTTGTTGCGCAAGTGCGAACCATTATTGCTCATGCTCGCTGTGGCTCTTGGATTGGGTGCTCGAGGCGGGGCTGGCGTGTGCGGCAGGTGAACGCACGTCATCAGGATGCACCGCATGCCGATTGATGCGCCATGGGGTGTATCCCAATTATGTTTTGTGACTGGTGAGTTACTGCACCTTATTCCTTACCTATAAATATATTGTTGACAACATGATGTGCATACCTTGAGAAAGTGCTTCTTTTGGCACAAAACGCGTCGGTGGGGCAACACCATTGCCCATTTTTGTCTCATGACCAATAAATATTTTTTTTATAGAAAACGCACTTTCCCTCTTACAAATTATTTTTTCAAGTTTAGAAACTCCCAGTAGTGCTCTGTTACTTTCATCAAACCTTCTCATCCTGCACTCCATGACGGAGGCACCCTTGAACACCTGGAGCCTTGGAACACTTGGATGTTGCAGCACATCAGTGAGTGTTTTGCTTGCTACTTGTTTTTCTGGCTTTATTAATGGACATCAGGTACTTATTTAGGTGATTCTATTGCTATGGTTCCTGGATAAGTTGTGTACCACACCTTCATTGCATTACTATTTGTTGGTTAACCAACCAAGAGGCCACACCTAGTACCTGTCCCTGAGTATCCATTTATATATATTGCATCATTTTTGCTTTTTTTCTGTAATCGGTCTCTAGCACCACGCATCTATTTTTGCTAGTGCATCAGAGTAGGTCATGCAAAATCATACATCATTTTCACAAGAACAAAACATGTCAAATGTTCAAGAGAGGTTTTACATATACACCCTTTTCAGCATGTATTTAATTGACTGATACCCCTCCCTATATGTGATGCATACCAGAGGAAAATTAAGGTGGTAGTAATGCATATCTTAAAAAAAAAAAAGTGTGCGCAATTCTGATATTATACACCTTATGATCTATTTCTGAAAAGGGAAACAAGTTCTACTTTTACACGGTACAACAATTCATTCTATACACACACACACACACACACACACACACACACATATACACACACACACACACAAAGCACCACTCAAATGGCTAGACTGATTGTAAATAATGAGCTCTCCAGAAGGGAACTGGGGACATATAATCATAAGATCAATAGGTTTCCCAATGGTGCTTAGAAAATGTACACAAACCAAGAAACAGAACCTCAAATAAATCAATATGTCAGAAAAAATATCATAAATGTATTCTCATACAGAGCAACATCAGTATACTGTACAATGGCATAAAAACACAAAACCTGCATACGGTACACTCCCTGACTATATAATAGCTAGTCCTTTACATAATGTCAAAAGGTGTAGATACAGTAGATGTGAATAAAGTACATAAGGGATACAGATGTAGCAGGATGGTTGGTCACGCAGTCAGCGCAAATTCATCCACGGGAACGGCTCTAGCACGCGCGTGCTCGTGGAATCCCTGCAACCAGACTAATGCCCCATCAGGTTTAACACAACGGCGCGATCGCCTGTTAGAGCTGCGCAGAGAGAGGGATTGATTCCACTCTCCCTGCACTTCTCTTACAGACTGATGTAGTCCGGTAGGATTCCCACAGCGGGAGTCCCATTCCGAAGCAGGGACCCCGCTGTGTTAATCCTGATGGGCCAAGCACAGTGCCAAGAATGCTCGACTCTTGGTCCATGGTTTACCAGCACATGTGCGGTGGCTGCTTATACTGTAGATAGAAGATGCTATATCTGTAAAAAAGAAAGGATGCAGTATATCAATATAGATAGTTCAGCTACTGAAAAGCGATTGCAAATTGCGCATCGGGCGGAGTCACGGGCAAGCTCCCTGATGTATACACACAATGTGACTGCTACTCGAGACATGCAATGCTCAAAGAAGGGACAATGGATACTTTGTTTCTTCACTATGTAGCCCTGTGTGGTTTGGGCTATAGGTGTGAGGAATCCACTCCTGGCTTTTCTCATAGCCTTGCAGGGTGCTGTTGTTCTCACTAAATTCCCTCTTTGCAATCAACAGCAGCTGTGTGGGCTATCACTGCAACCTAGCCTTGTACTCAGTCATTGGAGCAGTGCCCTCACACCCTCCTCCTGAGATTGGCCCGCTGGCCTTTAAGTACTGCATTCCCACAATCCCTCTCTGCCAAGCATAATCCTTCTCTGGACGTTACTGTCTCTGCCACAAGCCGCCTGGCTTGTCTCCTTGTGTACTAACCTCTCTACTCTCGTTAGTAGTTCCTGAGTTCCTGAGGCCTGCTGCTACTTTCCATGCAGAGGCCTGAGTATCCTGTGGCTTGCTGCTATCTCCATGCAGAGGCCTAAATACCCTGAGGCCTGCTGCTAATCTCCATGCAGAGGCCTGTGTTTCCTGAGTATCCTGAGGTCTGCTTCTACTCTCCACGCAGAGGCCTGATCCTGACTCCTGTGCTGAAGCGTTGTTTAGCCAGCACTGGTTCCTGGTACCTGCTGCATTCTCCCGTAGCAGAGGTTACCCTTCGTTTCCAGAGGTCTGTTGCTATTCTCCACGCAGAGGCCTGCTTTGGTCTTCTGTGCTGAAGCGTTGGTTTTCCCCGACGCTGCCCCGTGGTGTACTTCAGCCAGCCTGCTGTCTCCCCCTGCTGAGACCGGCATCATGGGCTGAGCTCGCTCCTCGTGCAGAGGTCACTCCCGCGCTCACGCTCCTAAGCTGAAGTGGGGAACTTCTGACTACCTGTTGCCGAACTCCTGCTTGAATAACGATGATGCTGCCTTCTCCAATCCTGACCCTGCTATGTACGACTATGAAATGCGCACTTCGGATCAGTCTGCGCGGACTAAGGTCGGTGATTATATAACCCCACCTCAGCCCCATGGTCCGGTCCCGGTTTGTGGTGAGCACAATCGTAACAATAGGTCTGCCCTCTTCCTGCAGTAATACCTGCGTAAGGGCAGGTTTGCCAAGAGCAATCATGGGTTTTCCCCTCTTCATGCAGTACAGTGAGTCAGTGAAGGCCGTGTCATCAGGCACTGTGTCCAATTAGAGACACAGGGTGGTGCCTGCTGGAGCTTCTTATTGTACTGCTACTTCCAATTTAGTCAGTCTGTCCCTACCATGAGAGGGGCAAGGTTACCCAGGCCAAGCTGCCAGGGCTCTGGCAGGCTTGAGGCCTCCCTACGGGAAGTGAGAGTATACCCACACCTCCTATCCTACCAGAGGATAGGGGAGGAGCTGGAACCCCTCTTGGTGCCCTTGGCTGGGAGTTGGGTTCAGGGACATCCTAAGGGAGACAGCCTGCTGTATGATCTGTGCTGCTAAATAGAAGAAAAGACCAAATAAAGAGACACTGCATTTTACTTATACCTCCTGCCTGAGATTGAAGTATATTGGTAGGAGGGGAGAATCATTCTTTTGCAGATATTTTACCCCATACAGCTGGGGGCTGCACGAGATGGAGGCGCTGCACCTGCAAGTAAGATTGGGGCACAACCCTAGACGCCTGTCCTGTTCATCCCCTATACCATCATGAGGGAGACTCAGGGCCCCCTGTTGTCAGCAGGTATGCACCACCCTAAGACATGTAGCCGGAGCAGTATATTCCCTAGGAGATCCTATGTGAGATTGGGGGGGGGGAAGAAGTGTTACATTTGGATGCGCTGCTGAGAGAATCAGGACAGGTTTTCAGCAAAGCAGAACTGGAAGATTAAGGAGTACACTTCCAGAGCAAGTGCTGAGGAAGGAAGGGCATCTAGAATCTAGGGGTAGTCAGGAGAGGAAAGTCCACTCACAAAGCACACCCTGGGGGCCCTAGAAGGTGAAGTAGATCTGGATACAAGGCTATAGCTGTCCTAGTTACCTTGAGGCAGATAGTGTAGGAGGCCTAAGGGGTAGCCTGGTTAACTTGGGACAGGAACTTCTGATAGGATCTGCACTATGAGTGGCCAAAAGTAGGTTGATGCCAAAGTACTGCAGGGAAGCCCGAGTACTCTAGCCAGTAACCAGAATACTATCCGCAGAGTACTTGTAATGGACCGTCAGTGTGTGTGGTGTACAAGAGGAGAGAGTTTTGCCTAGCCTGGAGAATGCCATGATTTTATCACTGGTTAGAGCTGAAATGGAGTGTAGTTTGTACCAAAGAGCGAGTTGCCCTGAAGGCAGTGAAAGTTGCGCCACCGTGAGCATAGTGGGTTCACCAAAGATGGCAGCTGTATGTAAATGTGCCGCGCGCGGCACTTTGGAGGTTAAGATGGCAACTGCGGTGCCAGAGAGTGCACCGTGCGGTGCAGAGAATCCAAAATGGCGACTCCTGCCAAGCCTAGATCGTGCACATGCTGTATGCAAACAGGCTGTGAGACAAATCTTTGCAGAAATGTGCCCGGGTCTGGTGTGAGCCAGAACCCCACCTAAGAGAGGGAAGTGGCGCGAAAGCCATGGCCATGCCCCCCTGTGCTGTGACTGGACCACCAGAGAGTAAACATCACAGAGAAGCTGAGTGCCCCTCCTCTAATCTCCACCAGAGGAAAGGGGCAAGACAAGAGCCAATTACAGCATTCCACCAAAGATGCAAGAGGAGCAGGAAGTGAACAACAGAACACTCACTCTTGGTTGGCTGGAGACCGAAAAGGAGCAAATTGTCGAGCGAGCAAGCTGATTGATTCAACCTCTGCGAAAAAGATGGCTGACTGTAATGTATCTACATACCAGCTCTCAGGAGGCTTCCTGGTTGTGGAGGTTGAGGGTCGCGAGTACCTTCGGTGCCTGTGTCTGCAGTGCAGGTTACTGGGGCCAGCGCCAAGAACCACTGCACGATGCCAACAATGTGGCATATTCTACCTCGGGCCTGCAGAGCCATTCCCCACCATTGTGGCTCCGCGTGAGGGACCTCAGGCGACACTGATGGAGGTGGAGGAAGTGGAGGCGAATGCTGCCCTGGGTCCATATCTCAACACTGCGGTAGGGATCCAGGACGAACGATCCAGACTTACCCCAACGGAGAGGGGAGCACACGAAGTGGAGGTACCGGAGCGGGCCCGCTTTATACCAATACCCACTAGTGGTGCAGCCAAGACCAGATGTGGCTCACTGGCAGACGACGACGAAAGAGACAGCCTGACATCGGTGGTGATACGCCGGCTGGCGGACCACCTCAGCGGTGAAAATCAGACAAGCCCACTTACCAGGGACATGGAGTGGATGAGTCCGGAGACCCCCTGACAGCAATCACAGAAGTCCCACGGCCGTGGCGACTCCCAGGGTGGCGGAGACGGGACCCGAGACTGATCCTGGAGAACCGCAGAGTATCATGAGCCAGCAGAGCGGTAAGACACCACCGCCCCCTTACTTCCGCTAGGTGAAGGAGGAAGATCTCGGAGAGAGAGAGCATCCAGTGGCCTACCTGCTCGTCCGTGACCCCGCAGATCCACCCCCACCCCTTCCGGTGAGAAGTGAGACGCCCAAATTATCAACGGACTGGCAGGATTGGGTTACCAGCGATGAGGGTTCTGATATGGAGATACCATGGTCAAGTCGCGTACCTGTACATAACCACCACTGTATTTAACCCTGCACCTAGAGGTAGGACCAGAAATTCCAAGTCTTCTGACAGGAAGGGTTGTGTAAATTCGAAAGCACCAAGAATGAACCCCACAAGGTATACACATGTAATTAGAGGTAATAGTAAAGGTTCACACTCCACAGATAGAGAGACATCTGGTGTGTCCTTAAGAGTTGAGTCCGAGGAATGTATGAGTGTGTCATCCTCATATGAGCACCGAGACAAATGGTGGGCACCCTTATTTGAGGGGTGTGATAAAGGGATGGACCGTACACGGTTCCTATTGATCAAGAATGATGTGGTAGATCACTGGTATAGCACGAGGCCCATAATGTTTTAGCAAAATCAAAAGGAAAACATGATGATTCTGAGAAAAAAAAAACACAGCGTAGTAGCAATTTAATCTGGCTGTTGCAATTTGGCACCAACAAAAGTAAACAGAAATCCCAGTCATTACACAGTCTTAAAATGGAAACTGTAAAGCTTTCAATTTACATAAATAGCACTCTCAATGAATGTGTAATAGCGCAATTAAATTGAGAACATATGTTCTAGGGCACATCGGTTTGTCTGAGAAACAAATTAATAGTTTCATCTCCAAACTCAAAAAACATACTGTATATTACACGCAAAGTATGGAAGGAAAGAAGGGATCTCTGAATAATTGGGCAGTCTATTTTATTTCACTTTAATGAATCCGACACATTAGAAAACCCCTAATGCACTTTAGCCTGTAGAATATGTTCGAGGACAGCAGGAGATGACAATGTACAAGCGAAAGAAGCATCTCTACACTCTGCAGATTGTGGCTACTTTAGGCTGCGCTTATAGTGCCGACGACGTTGACGCGACGTCGCGGAAAAACAAATGTATTGCCGTCGTCGCGTATGCTTATAGTAAGCGCGACGCGATGGGAGGGACGCTGGCGGCGCGACATTTGGAAGCCGGTCAAATTTGATTTTTCAGAGGCTGTCGCCACATGTGACAGCCTCTGAACTAATCAATGCCAGGTCGCTTGCGACGTCGCTGCAAAGCGAAATACACCTTTCGCTGGTGGCGACGGCGACGGGTGATGTCATCCGTCACGCGCACTATAAGCGCGGCCTTAGGCTCCATTTTCTTTTACAAGCAAATCCAGAGAGAATGTGACGTATGATCATATGTTCCGGCATAGATGAGACAAGCTATAGCTAATCTGCACTCTGCTTCCTGAGGATAACAGTCTTTTCAACAGTATTTGAAAAACACTTTTGAGTATATCTGTTAATGCTTGAAGTCCTGACCACAAGTGTATTGTATTTATCTGAGTGTAAAGACATGTTCATCCACCCTTCCCCACCCAATTTTACTTTCTGTACCCCTTACCCCCCTCCCGTCTCCCATGAAAATAATAACTCAATAAAATATGTTTAAAAAAAAATAGAAATTCCAAATGTTCTTACATGAAACAGAGCTCCTCATACTTCCTCCCAAACCTGGCCCTACTACCTCCTTC